>NC_052561.1:50490-100844 GCF_016699485.2 Gallus gallus | reverse complement strand
GCGGTGGTGGGAACGCGAGCACGGTGCTTATCTCACCTCTTTGGATGTTCACAAGGATAAGAATCATGAGGAACACAAAGCTGAGGGCCAGGAGCAGGGCCAGCAGCACAACGGCTCTTGGTGGGGACGAGGGCAGGAGCGACAGCACCGCTGGGGACAGAAGAAAAAGAGAGAAACAGCCCCCCAAAAATCTCCTCCGCCTTTAAGTGAACGGCACAGTGAGGTGAGATCTCACTAAAAGAACTGCCCAAGCAGCTCCACTGCCATATTCCCCACGCTCAAACCTCCTTTTTCCTTCTGATCACAACCCAGCAGAGAAATCACGAGACAAAAATCTAGCTCTAATTTTGCCAAAAGGTCCCCGCCAAGAGCTGGAAGCCTCCAGTTTTGTTGTGCCTGGGCTCCTGGTACCTCTTTTGGGCGATTTCCTCGGGCTCTGCTCCTCCAGCAGCATGTCCTTGGTGAGCTCCCAGTTCTCACAGGCGCCATCAGCACCTCCGTTCAGTGCCATCTCTGATCCTCCTTTCCCAAAACCTCTCCGATTTATGAGGTTGGGAAAACACGTCAACTCTTCCGGGGGAAGTGAATGTTCACGTTACACCATTCTGATTTCCAGATAAAAAAGAAAAACAAAAAAAAGAAAAGAAGGATAAAAAAAAAACAACCCACAAAACCAACCGCCACACCAAAAAACCCTGCAACCCAACAAGGAATGTGCACACTCATACACTTTCACAGCGGCTGACTGACGCACTCGTTCAGCCTCCGGCCACGTGCCGCAGCCCCTCCTTTGTTGGTTTTTAGGAGAAATAGCTAAAATACACACTGCTCTCCACGAGCGAAGCCAACACTTCCCTGAAGTTGGTGGGGTTTTGTTTTGTTTTTTTTTTCTTGGAGGTTTCACACCAAAATTCTCAGAAGCGCGCACCCAAACTCAGCATTTCTTCTGTATGAGGGCGGGTTCTGTTGTAGGGTTGGGTCGGAACTCCTCGTGTTTATCACTCAGCGTCGTGAAAAGCCACGTTTGGAAGGCGTTCCTTTCCTTCCTTCTGGACATCCTCCCGTTTCCTGCACGGTTCTCATCCAGCACCGAAAACGAAAAGGCTGGAATTCACGAGGAAATTCACTTTTGACCAATTCCGGCCAAATCTCACAGCGGACCGAGGCGCCGGGAAAAAGCAAACGCAGCCAGAAGGTGAACGGCCTTCAGCTTCCTCCTTTTGCCCCATTTCCCCTTTTTTTCCATCCCAAATTTTGGGGAAGTGGAAGGCCGAGGCTCTCCTTGAAGTGATGGGGTCAGCGCTGGGCCCAAACGCTGCCCCTTCCCTACTGCTGTCCCACAGTTCCGATCCTGTGACAGAGGACGGCGCTTTCGGGGCTGAAAGAAACGAAAACAGAACTGAATGTGGGGGAGCCGAGTGAAAACACCACCCCCCCCCCGCCCCAACCCGTCCCCTTATCGACCCTTCTTAGGGCTTTTTATTACGTTTCTTTTTTAAAGGTGGACTTGAAGAAGCAAACGGTTCATCCAAGAAGGCCCCAAAACCCAACGCTTCGTAGCACCGCTCAAAGCGTCCCCAGGGCCACCTCAGCACCTGCAAGCACTGCATCCCCCCCCAGAGCCCCATTTTAGGGCCTCTCAGACCCCCCCCTCCCAGCCCCATTTTAGGCCCTTTCAGACCCCCCCCTCCCAGCCCCATTTTAGGCCCTTTCAGACCCCCCCCTCCCAGCCCCATTTTAGGCCCTTTCAGACCCCCCCCCTCCCAGCCCCATTTTAGGCCCTTTCAGACCCGCCCCTCCCAGCCCCATTTTAGGCCCTTTCAGACCCCTCTCCCCCCAGCCTCATTTTAGGGCCTTTCAGAAGCCCCTCAACCCCCCCCCCCCCATCCCCAGCCCCATTCCAGGGCCTTTCAGACCCACCCCCCAGGTCCATTTTAGGGCCTTTCAGACCCCTCCCCCTCCCCCAGGTCCATTTTAGGGCCTTTCAGACCCCCCCCCCCCTCCCCCAGCCCCATTTTAGGGCCCTTCAGACCCCCCCCCCCCTTCCCCCAGCCCCATTTTAGGGCCTTTCAGACCCCCCCCCCCCCCCCCCCCCCCCTTCCCCAGGTCCATTTTAGGGCCTTTCAGACCCCCCCCCCCTCCCCCAGCCCCATTTTAGGGCCTTTCAGACCCCCCCCCCCCTCCCCCAGCCCCATTTTAGGGCCTTTCAGACCCCCCCCCCCTCCCCCAGCCCCATTTTAGGGCCTTTCAGGCCCCCCCCCCTCCCAGCTCCATTTTAGGGCCTTTCAGACCCCCCCTCCTCCCCCAGCTCCATTTTAGGGCCTTTCAGACCCCCCCCCCCCCCCATCCCCATTTTAGGGCCTTTCAGACCCCTCTCCCCCACCCAGCCCCAATTTAGGGCCGTTCAGGCCCCCCCCTCCCCCAGCCCCATTTTAGGGCCTTTCTGACCGCCCCCCCCTCCCCCATCCCCATTTTAGGGCCTCTCAGACCACCGCCCCAACAGCCCCGTTTTAGGGCCTTTGGGACCCCACGCATCCTCCCTGGGTCACTACAGAGCCCTGAACACCCCAACACTCCGTCCCCACAGAACACCACTGTTCCACACCCCCGCCCCCCCATAGCCTCTACACGGCGCCCGCCCTGAGGCAATGATAGTGACTCCTTCCCTCTCCCCTCTTCACAGGGCCGCCACCTGCCACTCGACGTTCTATAGGTGAGGATGGCTGTCCATCATTATCTTCAGCCAATAAACTCGAAGAATCCAGGCGAGGAGGCGGGATCAAACACCTGTTCTACAGAGGTGACCACCACCTGCTGTTAGCGTTCCCCATTGGTTGGCTCACTCTAGTCTACGCAATGCGATTGGCGAGGTCTGCGATCAATCTAACTACAGCCCTCACTATTGGCTCTAGAGAAAGGGGCGGGGTTTATTGTCCTCCTCTGTCAACCGGAGTGCCACTCAGGGCGAGACTTCGCACTCGATTGGTCACTATGGCCATCCATCAACACTACCTGCGCCCGCCATTCGTCATCCAGCAAGGCGGTGCCCACCCTCCACGGGGGGGAAGGGAGGGGCCCATCTCCTTGAAACTCATTGGAGAACAGCCCGTCCATCAACACCCCTCCTACCTTCTTATTGGCTCACGGTGCTGCGGGCTCGGGTCGTAGCCGAGCCTCCCGGCCTTCAGCCATTGGCGAGCGGAGAGCGAGGGGGCGGGCAGAAGCGCGGAAGGAGCGCGGCGATTGGCTGAAGATCGGCCGGGGGCGGGCCCTGCTGTCTGTCAGTGTCAGTCAGGGCGGCGGCGGCGGTTCCCCCATGGCAGCGGCGGGGCCCGCGGCGGCCGCGACTCCCGCACGGCTCCGGGCGGCGGCGGAGGCGGCGGCGGAGGCGGAGGCGACGGGGGAAAGGCGCGGGCCCCCCCCTCGGAGGCAGCCGGCGGTCGCCATGGCAGCGCCGCGCAGGTAGGCGGGGCCTGGGGGGGGACGCCCCGCCCCCCCCTCCCCCCTCAGGGTGAGACCCCCCCCCACTCCACCGCCCATCCAACTATGGTGGGTGGGGGGACATCAACCCCCCTCCCCCCCCCCCTTGGGTTAAATAGGCCTAAAGCCCAATTATTGGGGTGGGGGAGGAATCAATGGGCCCACCCCCAGATTACGGGGGAGGGGGAGGGGGGGGGGCAATGGGGCAGAGCCCCTTTATTTTGGGGGGGGGGGGGGGGTTATATGGGGCTTCCCCCCCCCACACACACACACACGCAGGGGGTGATTGAGGCCCCTTTTATTTTCACTGGGGGGGTCATTTAGGGCTGCCCCCCTCCTGGTGCCATAGGGGGGTTCTGAGGGGCTGCCCCATCCCTTTGCTTTATGGGGGGATGGGGGGGGGGGAGGGGAACATGCACCCCCCCCCCCCCCCCCCCCCTCAGCAGGGGCCTGGCTGCTTTTCCCTCTAAAACAGAGAATATTCGCTTAAAAATAATAATAACGACGATAATAAAGAGGAGGGGGATGCAGGACCCCCCCCCCCCACACACACACACCCCAAATCCATCCTCAAATGCCCTTTATTTGAGGCTGGGGGGCTTTAAATCCCCCCCCCCCTCCCCCCTCATCGCTCACGGGGGGGTCTCTGTGTGCGCCCCCCCCCCCCCCCCCACCCCATCATTGAAGATGGAGCGGCTGCTTTGTGCCGCGCCTGTCTCTCTCCTTTTGGGTTTAAATCCACCCATTTCTGGCAACGCCGGGGTGACCCCACGTCAAATCACCGCTTCTCCTCCCCCCAAACCCCCCCACCTCCCCCCCCCCCCCCCGAAATCCCACCTCCTTCTTTATTTTTTCTTATTTTATTCCTTTCCCCCCCCCCCCCCCCCCCCCACCCCCCCCCCCTTTTCTTCGCTCCATTGAGGGCTTTGCTTTCAACACCCGCGGCGTGGATGAGGACGGAGGGGGAAGGGGGGGGTGGGGGGGGGGAGGAAAAAGACCTCATTTTGCTTAAAAATCCCCAAAGACCCCCAAATGTGCCCCTTTATGGGCTCCTTTCAGCCCATTCGGAGCCGCGGGATGCACAAAAATCACCACCCAGGCGCTGCTTTCGGAGGTTTTCCACCTAAAAATGGGGAGATGGTGGTGGGAGGGGGGGGGGGGGGGTTGCGGGGTTGCTCTGTTTTGGTGCATTTTTACCCATTTTTGGGGTGGGTTCGGGATCTTATGGTAACCATCAATTTGGGGGGGGGGGGTGTAATGTGAAATACGCACCCGCCTCGTCCTTGGCAGCACCAAAAGCCACAGTTTTAAACCCATTTTGAGCCGCCTTCCTCCCGTTTCCACCGACCTCCGGGTGGTTTCCAGCTGAAACAGTCGCGGTTTCATTGACCCTTTGCCTCATCCGTCTCCTTTTTATGTGTTAATTATTGGGTTTTCTGGCCAAAATCGGTGGATTCTCCGTCGACCCCTCTGGAAATCCCAGCTGTGATGGGTGATGAACTTCGGAGCGGGAAGGAAACGGAACGAGGGGGGGAAAAAGGTTTGGAAACAGGGCCGGAATGGGGCCGAAAGATGGAGATAAGGAAGAGCGAAGAGGTGCTGCAAAAACAGCCTGAAAAATGGGGCGGAAAAGGTGAGAAACGGCGCCGAGAGCCGCTGCGGAATAACAGGTGGGAGAGAAGCACGGGAAGGGCACGAAAACGGAGCAGAAAACACTCAAAAAAGGTGTGGAAAAGCCTTAAAATGGTGTGGAAGAGGCACGGAACGGCGCGGGAAAGGTGCGAGGCTGCTGAAAACGGTCCCGAAAACGGCGTTTTTTGGTGGGTCTGAAGCGGAAGGTTGGGGACGTCGCTGACGTTTTCCGTTTTGGGACGGAGTTGCGCTGAAAGGATGGCAGTTTTGGGGAAGGCCAGAGGGGTCGATGGCAGCCCTGGTGGGATTTTGGGGACCCCGCGGCGCTGGGAGCTGCTGAGATCGGGAACTGCTGTCATCCACTGCCCTTTTGGGGGTGATCTCCTGCCCAGCTGTGCACCCCATGGTGATTTGGGGGCCGTTTTCACCCCTTTCCCTCAATTTCCTCAGGATAAACCCATTGGTTGGGTCCTTTGGGGTCCACGTTTCTCAACAAGGGGGCTGAATTTGGGGCGTTTGCTTGGAAAATCTGCTCCGTGGCGCCTCCGTCTGCGTCGTGGGGGTGCTTTTTTTCCTCCAAATTCCAACGTTTTCAGCAAATTCTGCCCCTCGTCACCGCAGGACGCACCGTAGATCACCCTATATCGTAAAGGATGGCACCCGTCCGCTGCAGACCACAAAATCACCACGATTTCGCCCTCCCCACCAAAAAAAAAACGGAAGAAAAGCTGAAATATTTACGTTTTTCCCATTTCCACCAGTCTGGGGGTTGATTTGGGGCTGATAGCCGTGACCTTCACGCCTCATTTTTGGGTTGGAACGATGCATTTTTGCTACCCCCTGGTGGTTTTCTTCTTCCCCCCCCCCCCCCCCCCCCCCCCCCCCCCCCCCCCCCCCCCCCCATCAAAATGGCATCTTTTTTTTTTCCCTAAAAAGCCATTTCTGGGCATTTTCGTGGCCCATTGGACCCCAGTAGGTTGCGTTGTGGCCTCTGCTTGATCATCGACATCTAATTTTCCACTGAGACCCTTTGGTTGCAGTGGTGAACGCAGCTTCACTTTGCCAATCATTGGCGGTGTTTTGTTGTTTTGTTTTTTTTTACCAAAAGGGACATTTTCAGCCCCCAAAAAAAGGATTGGAGCTCCCCTCCGAAATCCCACTCCTCGCCAATCCTGCAGTAAATCCCATGGAGTTGATGCCAGAACCCGTCGTTGTGGAGCATCCACCCATCTGCCATTTTCCACCCCATATCCACCGGTCTCTAAAATGAGCCTCTTTCCTCTCTGGGGAGAAATTTATCTCCAAAAAACCACCAGAATGGGCAAAATGCTCAACGTTGGCCAACACCTACGAGGGCATCTCTCCCTGCTTTGGCCCCACGTGAGGGTACATTGGGCTTAATTCCAGTTTTTAGCCTGATTTAATTGGGCTAATTCACAGCGAGTGCGGGGATGACGCTCCTGGAGCTGGCTTGACGTGAAAACTGGGATTGAATGTTTTAGGGTTTTTTTGTTTTTTAGGGGAATAAGTGACTATCCCAAACGGAGTGACGCTTACACCGTGGGTTAACTGAACTTACTTCTTTTCATAGAGATTCGAAGCATCACCTTGAGGTTCCAACGGGAAAAACCATCAAGATGTCGGCAGGAGAACAAAGGGATTTGGGTCCCGTCCTCCTAACGCTGTTGTTTGGCTTCCAGGTGAGACCCCAAATCCCCACGGGGTCGGCCGCGATGGCGTCGCCGGCCGTCAGCCCCGACTCGTCGTCCCATGAAGCCCTCTCCTCCGTCAACTCGGCCCCGGCGTGTTCGCCCACGTCCGACTCCGAGAACCTCAGCCCCGACGAGCTGGAGCTGCTGGCAAAGCTGGAGGAGCAAAACAGGCGAGTCCTGGTCTTCTTTTTATCCTTTCTTTGGGTTTTTGGTTTTTTTTTTGGCAGAGATTTGCCTTAAAATTAAATGGCGTTACGTGTGATCTTTAAGGACCTTTCCTACCCAACCCATCCTATGATTCTGTGATCGTTAAGGACCCTTCCAACTCAACCATTCTGCGCTTCTATGATCTTTAAGGACCTTTCCTACCCAACCCATCCTATGATTCTGTGATCTTTAAGGACCCTTCCAGCTGAAGCATTCCGTGGTCTTTAAGGGCCCTTCCAATCCAACCTGTTCTATGGTTCTTTAAGGATGCTTCCAACCTACACTATCATAGGGTTCTGTGATTCTGTGATCTTTAAGGACCCTTCCAACTCAACCATTCCGTGGTCTTTAAGGGCCCTTCAAATCCAACCTGTTCTATGGTTCTTTAAGGATGCTTCCAACCTAAACTATCATAGGGTTCTATGATTCTGTGATCGTTAAGGACCCTTCCAACTCAACTATTCTGCGCTTCTATGATCTTTAAGGACCTTTCCTACCCAACCCATCCTATGATTCTGTGATCTTTAAGGACCCTTCCAGCTGAAGCATTCCGTGGTCTTTAAGGGCCCTTCCAATCCAACCTGTTCTATGGTTCTTTAAGGATGCTTCCAATGTAAACTATCATAGGGTTCTATGATTCTGTGATCTTTAAGGACCCTTCCAACTCAACCATTCCGTGGTCTTTAAGGGCCCTTCCAATCCAACCTGTTCTATGGTTCTTTAAGGATGCTTCCAACCTACACTATCATAGGGTTCTGTGATTCTGTGATCTTTAAGGACCCTTCCAACTCAACCATTCCGTGGTCTTTAAGGGCCCTTCCAATCCAACCTGTTCTATGGTTCCTTAAGGATGCTTCCAACCTAAACTATCATAGGGTTCTGTGATTCTGTGATCGTTAAGGACCCTTCCAACTCAACCATTCTGCGGTTCTATGATCTTTAAGGACCTTTCCTACCCAACCCATCCTATGATTCTGTGATCTTTAAGGACCTTTCCAACTCAACCATTCCGTGGTCTTTAAGGGCCCTTCAAATCCAACCTGTTCTATGGTTCTTTAAGGATGCTTCCAACCTAAACTATCATAGGGTTCTATGATTCTGTGATCGTTAAGGACCCTTCCAACTCAACTATTCTGCGCTTCTATGATCTTTAAGGACCTTTCCTACCCAACCCATCCTATGATTCTGTGATCTTTAAGGACCCTTCCAGCTGAAGCATTCCGTGGTCTTTAAGGGCCCTTCCAATCCAACCTGTTCTATGGGTCTTTAAGGATGCTTCCAACCTAAACTATCATAGGGTTCTATGATTCTGTGATCGTTAAGGACCCTTCCAACTCAACCATTCTGTGCTTCTATGATCTTTAAGGACCTTTCCTACCCAACCCATCCTATGATTCTGTGATCTTTAAGGACCTTTCCAACTCAACCATTCCGTGGTCTTTAAGGGCCCTTCCAATCCAACCTGTTCTATGGGTCTTTAAGGATGCTTCCAACCTAAACTATCATAGGGTTCTGTGATTCTGTGATCGTTAAGGACCCTTCCAACTCAACCATTCTGCGCTTCTATGATCTTTAAGGACCTTTCCTACCCAACCCATCCTATGATTCTGTGATCTTTAAGGACCCTTCCAGCTGAAGCATTCCGTGGTCTTTAAGGGCCCTTCCAATCCAACCTGTTCTATGGTTCTTTAAGGATGCTTCCAACCTAAACTATCATAGGGTTCTATGATTCTGTGATCTTTAAGGACCCTTCCAACTCAACCATTCTATGGTTCTACAGTCTTTAAGGTCCCTTCTAACCTAAGCTATTGTAGGATTGTATGGTTCTGTGATCTTTAAGTTCCTTCCCAACCTAAAGCATTTTAGGTTCCGTGGTTCTATGATGTTTAAGGACCTTTCCAACCCAACTATTCTGTGGTTCTCTGACCTTTAAGGACCCATCCAACTCTACCATTCTGTGGTTCTGTGATGTTTAAGGACCCTTCCAACCCAAACCATTCTGTGGTTTTATGATCTTTAAGGACTCTTCCAACTTAAACTATCGTAGGATTCTATGATTCTATCATCTTTAAGGACCTTTCCTACCCAACGCATTCTATGATCTTTCAGGACCCTTCCAAGTCAACATTCTACAATCTCTAAGGTCTCTCCCGGTCTAAACCATTTTAGGATTCCGTGACTCTTTGATCTTTAAGGTCCTTTCCAACCCAAGCCATTCTATGGTTCTGTAATCTTTAAGGACCCTTCCAACACAACGCATTTTAGGATTTTGTGATCGTTCAGGACCTTTCCAACTCAATCCTTTCTGTGGTTCTGCAATGTTTAAGGTCCCTTCCAGCCCGACCCATTGTATGATTCCACGGTTCTATGGCCTTTAAGGTCCCTTCCAACCCAAACCCGAGCCATTCTATAACCCTGTGATCTTTAAGGACCCTTCCAACCCAACATATTTTAGGATTTTGTGATCGTTCAGGACCTTTCCAACTCAGTCCTTTCTGTGGTTCTACAATGTTTAAGGTCCCTTCCAGCCCGACCCATTGTACAGTTCCATGGTTCTATGGCTTTTAAGGTCCCTTCCAACCCAAACCCGAGCCATTCTATAACCCTGTGATCTTTAAGGACCCTTCCAACCCAACGCATTTTAGGATTTTGTGATCATTCAGGACCTTTCCAACTCAATCCTTTCTGTGGTTCTACAATGTTTAAGGTCCCTTCCAGCCCGACCCATTGTATGATTCCATGGTTCTATGGCCTTTAAGGTCCCTTCCAACCCAAACCCGAGCCATTCTATAACCCTGTGATCTTTAAGGACCCTTCCAAGCCAAACCATTCCATGTTTCCACGGTTGTGTGATCTTTAAGGTCCATTCCAACCAAAACCATTCTAGGCTTCTCTGTCCCTCTTGTCCCAAATGCAGCCAAACCACTGTGAAAATGCTCCCACTGCGGGTTTTCTCAGGGCTGTGCTCATTCTGGTGGGCAAATGGGATTCCCTGGCAGGAGGCAGCAGTTTGGGAACGATAATTAAATAAACCCAGCAGCAAAGCTGGTGGGTTTTCCACTTGCTTTATCCTCCACTTGATGCGAAGCGAGGCCTGAGGCTCCCTTAGCCGGAGTGCCAGGCAAAAAAAAAGCCCCATCCCCGGCATTAAAGCAGTGATACGCACTGAAAATCAAAGCTCCGAAATGCAAATTCCTTCTCAAAGCTGTTTTTAAGCAAATTTGCTCTTGGGGGGAAAAAATAAAAAATAAAAAATAAATGAAGATTGCAATTCTATTTTGAAGCCAATTTGTTAAGGAAACGATCCCAGGACAGCAGTCAGTGTCTGGCTGGGGGGGGATAGCGTGTTTGGGTGCTGGGGTGCAGTGTTCTGGGGGGGATATCTCTTCTTTTTGGGTTATTCGTTGGGAGAAGCTCCTCCTTTAGGGTGTTCTGGGGGGAATATCTCTTCCTTTAGGGTATTCTGGGGGAGATATCTCTTCCTTTAGGGTGTTCTGGGGGGAATATCTCCTCCTTTAGGGTGTTCTGGGGGGAATATCTCTTCCTTTAGGATATTCTGGGGGAGATATCTTTTCCTTTAGGATATTCTGGGGGAGATATCTCTTCCTTTAGGATATTCTGGGGGAGATATCTCTTCCTTTAGGGTATTGTGGGGGGAATATCTCCTCCTTTAGGGTATTGTGGGGGGAATATCCCTTCCTTTAGGGTATTGTGGGGGAGATATCTCTTCCTTTAGGGTATTCTGGGGGAGATATCTCTTCCTTTAGGGTGTTCTGGGGGAGATATCTCTTCCTTTAGGGTGTTCTGGGGGGAATATCTCCTCCTTTAGGGTGTTCTGGGGCGAATATCTCTTCCTTTAGGGTATTGTGGGGGAGATATCTCTTCCTTTAGGGTATTGTGGGGGGAATATCTCTTCCTTTAGGGTATTCTGGGGGAGATACCTCTTCCTTTAGGGTATTCTGGGGGAGATATCTCTTCCTTTAGGGTATTCTGGGGGAGATACCTCTTCCTTTAGGGTGTTCTGGGGGGAATATCTCCTCCTTTAGGGTATTCTGGGGGGAATATCTCCTCCTTTAGGGTATTGTGGGGGAGATATCTCTTCCTTTAGGGTGTTCTGGGGGGAATATCTCCTCCTTTAGGGTATTGTGGGGGAGATATCTCTTCCTTTAGGGTATTCTGGGGGTATATCTCTTCCTTTAGGGTATTCTGGGGGAGATATCTCTTCCTTTAGGATATTCTGGGGGAGATATCTTTTCCTTTAGGGTATTCTGGGGGAGATATCTCTTCCTTTAGGGTGTTCTGGGGGGAATATCTCCTCCTTTAGGGTATTGTGGGGGAGATATCTCTTCCTTTAGGGTATTCTGGGGGAATATCTCTTCCTTTAGGGTATTCTGGGGGAGATATCTCTTCCTTTAGGGTATTCTGGGGGAGATATCTCTTCCTTTAGGGTGTTCTGGGGGGAATATCTCCTCCTTTAGGGTGTTCTGGGGGGAATATCTCCTCCTTTAGGGTGTTCTGGGGGGAATATCTCTTCCTTTAGGGTATTGTGGGGGAGATATCTCTTCCTTTAGGGTATTCTGGGGGAGGTATCTCCTCCTTTAGGGTATTGTGGGGGAATATCTCTTCCTTTAGGATATTCTGGGGGAGATATCTTTTCCTTTAGGGTATTCTGGGGGAAATATCTCTTCCTTTAGGGTGTTCTGGGGGAGATATCTCTTCCTTTAGGGTGTTCTGGGGGGAATATCTCCTCCTTTAGGGTATTGTGGGGGGAATATATCTTCCTTTAGGGTGTTCTGGGGCGAATATCTCTTCCTTTAGGGTATTGTGGGGGAGATATCTCTTCCTTTAGGGTATTGTGGGGGAGATATCTCTTCCTTTAGGGTATTCTGGGGGAGATATCTCTTCCTTTAGGGTATTGTGGGGGAGATATCTCTTCCTTTAGGGTATTCTGGGGGAGATATCTCTTCCTTTAGGATATTCTGGGGGAAATATCTCTTCCTTTAGGATATTCTGGGGGAATATCTCTTCCTTTAGGGTGTTCTGGGGGGAATATCTCCTCCTTTAGGGTATTGTGGGGGAGATATCTCTTCCTTTAGGGTGTTCTGGGGGGAATATCTCTTCCTTTAGGGTATTGTGGGGGGAATATCTCTTCCTTTAGGGTGTTCTGGGGGGAATATCTCCTCCTTTAGGGTATTCTGGGGGGAATATCTCCTCCTTTAGGGTATTGTGGGGGGAATATCTCTTCCTTTAGGGTGTTCTGGGGCGAATATCTCTTCCTTTAGGGTATTCTGGGGGAGATATCTCTTCCTTTAGGATATTCTGGGGGAGATATCTTTTCCTTTAGGGTATTCTGGGGGAGATATCTCTTCCTTTAGGGTATTCTGGGGGGAATATCTCCTCCTTTAGGGTATTGTGGGGGAATATATCTTCCTTTAGGGTGTTCTGGGGCGAATATCTCTTCCTTTAGGGTATTCTGGGGGAGATATCTTTTCCTTTAGAGTATTCTGGGGGAGATATCTTTTCCTTTAGGGTATTCTGGGGGAAATATCTTTTCCTTTAGGGTATTCTGGGGGAAATATCTCCTCTTCGGATGTGTTTTGAGGGAATACCTCCTCCTTTAGGGGAACACCTCCTCCTTTAGGGGAATACCTCCTCCTTTAGGGGAACACCTCCTCCTTCAGGGTGATTTTGGAGGAAAATCTCCTCTTCTGGGGTGGTTTGGGGGCAGTATCTCCCCTTTAGGGGTATTTGAAGGAGTATCTCCACCTGTAGGGTGGCTCGGGGGGCAATATGTCCCCTTTTCGGCTGCTTTGGGGGAAATATTTCTCCTTTTGAGGCAGTTTGTGGGGAAGATCTCTGCTGGGGGGAAATATTTCCCCTTCTGAGGTGCTGTGGGGAAATCTCTCCTCCTGTAGGTGACTTTTGGGGGGACATCTCCTCCTCTGCAGTGGTTTGGGGACAAAGCCTCTTCTTGTCTGTGCGCTTTGGGGAACGTCTCCCACTTTAGGGTGGTCTGGGGAGAAAATCCCCTCTTTTGAGGCAGACGGAGTGAAAGGACCTCATCCTTCGAGGGGAATATTTCCTCCTATGAGGTTCTCTGGGGGAATGACTCCTCCCTGAGGGTGGTTTTGGGGGAGTATCTCCTTCCCTTGGGTGGCCTGGGTGGGGAAATATCTCCTCTTGAGGTGTTCTGGGGGAGCATCTCCCCTTTTGATGTGCTGTGGGGAAATCCCTCTTTCCTTCAGGCCGACTTTGGGGTCGATACCTCCTATTCCGGGGCGCTGCGGGGACGCGTCGCCCCCTTTAGGGTGGCTTGGTGGGAACAGCTCCCTCTCCAGGGTGACTTTGGGGGGTTCTTTTGGGGGTCCCTCCGTCCCTTGGGGCTCTCCTGGCTCTATCTGTCCCTCCCTCAGGCTGCTGGAGGCCGACTCCAAGTCGATGCGCTCCATGAACGGCTCGCGGAGGAACAGCGGCTCCTCGTTGGTCTCCAGCTCTTCGGCCTCCTCCAACCTCAGCCACCTGGAGGAGGACACCTGGATCCTCTGGGGCCGCATCGTCAACGAGTGGGACGAGTGGAGGAAGAAGAAGGAGAAGCTGCTGAAGGTGGGAAACGTCGCTTTGCTTCCGTCACGTCCCAACCCTGCCGCGCGTCTCGGTTGTCTCCCCTCCCCCGTGGAGCTCTTCCGTCGTCTCCAAACCCTTTTCCCCCGTTCTTTTGCCCCATCTCTCCCCAGGAGCTCATCCGCAAAGGGATCCCCCACCACTTCCGTGCCATCGTCTGGCAGCTGCTCTGCAGCGCCACCGACATGCCCGTCAAGAACCAATACTCAGAGCTGCTCAAGATGTCCTCCCCCTGCGAGAAGCTCATCCGCAGGGACATCGCCCGCACCTACCCGGAGCACGAGTTCTTCAAGGGGCAGGACAGCCTGGGCCAGGAGGTGCTCTTCAACGTCATGAAGGTACCATCACCACCATCCCTGGCTCGGTTGTTTTCCTTGGATGAGTTATTTTCGATGCTGGAGCTTTCCTTCCACCGCTGTGCTCCTGCGCTGGGCAGGGGATGGCAGCCCGGCTGTTCTCCTGCTTTCCTTCTGCCTTTGTTTTGAATTCCCCACTCCTTTCAGGCCTATTCACTGGTGGACAGGGAGGTTGGGTACTGCCAGGGCAGCGCCTTCATCGTGGGACTGCTGCTCATGCAGGTTTGCACCAGCAGAACAGGGTTGGGTTCCTTTGGCCGCGCTCTGCGTTGGGTTTCAACCCCCTCCCCCCCATCCCCAAACTGGAGGTGGTCCCGGCGCATCCCATCCCATCCCATATTGCCCCCCTGAGCCGATGGCAGGATGCTGAGGAGGGGGTTTGTGTCCTGCTGTGTCCCCAGATGCCTGAGGAAGAGGCTTTCTGTGTGTTTGTGAGGCTGATGCAGGAGTACCGCCTGCGGGAGCTCTTCAAACCCAGCATGGCAGAGCTGGGGCTCTGCATCTACCAGTTCGAGTACATGCTGCAGGTGAGTGCTGCCCGTGGCTCCCCCAAATGCTGCAGCAGCCCATGGGGACGAGGACCAGGAGAGGGGTAGGAGTGGGGTGGCATCTCCTGGGGGATGCTGCATTCCTTGGGTCCGGAGATCCTGGGGACGTCTTTGGGACACCCGGGGGCAGTCCATGAACTCAAGGGAACGTCTGATAGACCCCAAAGGTGTCCGTGAGACACACTGAGGACATCCCCGAGACCCTGGGGACCCTCACAAAGACCTCAGGGATGTCCACAGGAGCTCAGGGATGTCCACAGGATGCCCTGGGGAACATCTGTGAGACCCCAGAGTTGTCCACGGACGCAATGAGGACGTCCCCAGGACCCCGGGGACCTTCACAAGAGGCTCTGGGGACCGCAAGGCCACGGGGGGGGCATCCACGAGACACCCTGGGGACCATCCATGGGTCTTCAGGGGAACATCTGTGAGACTCTGAGTGTGTCTGTGAGACGACCCATGGGACCCACGGACACCCATGGGACCCACGGACACCCATGGGACCCAGGGACATCCATGGGACCCAGGGACACCCATGGGACCCAGGGACACCCATGAGGCCCTGAGGGCCCCCACGAGGCCCTGAGGTCCCCCACGAGACACCCTTTGAACCCTCCATGCCCCACGGACCGTCCACAGGGTGCCATGAGTGACATCCCTGAGACCCCGAGGACGTCCCAGGAGACGCCTCGGGGGGGGGACATCCAGAAGTTCAAAGCTCAGCAGCCGTGAACGACCCCGAAAGCCATTCCCCCCCCACTCCCCGCACCCCTTTCATTTCTCTCCTTTCTCACGTCCAGGAGCAGCTGCCCGAGCTGAACATCCACTTCCGCTCGCAGAGCTTCCTCACCTCCATGTATGCTTCCTCGTGGTTCCTCACCCTCTTCCTCACCACCTTCCCTCTGCCCGTGGCCACGCGGGTCTTCGACATCTTTATGTACGAGGTGAGGAGGCTGCAGAGAGCACCTGAAGTCACGCAGAGGCCACGGCCACCTTTCCCTTGCAGAAAACACCTCCCCCTGGCAGCCTGTCTGCTTTTTTTCTTTGGGGGGGGGGGGGGTGGGGAGAAACCCCAAAATCAAAGTGGTGGTGGGTGGGAAAGGTGGTGATGCGGACCCCTTCCTGCAGGGGCTGGAGATCGTCTTCCGCGTGGGGATGGCACTGCTGCAGTTCAACCAGGCTGAGCTGGTCCAGCTGGACATGGAGGGGATGTCCCAGGTACGTTTGGGGTGGATTTAAGCAGCAGGACTTAATTTGGGGGTGAGGAGGGATCTTTGGGGCTGATGGAGGCAATGAGGTGCGGCTATGAGGGCAGAGCTGTCCGGATTAAGCATGGGTTGAGGTGGAGAGGATCGTTGGGGTTGGGAAGGAGCTCCAAGGTCGTCGGGTCCAACCCCAGCCCACCCCCACCACAGATGGGGTCACAGACTGGAGGACACAGCTCGGGGTAGGTGGGGGGTGAGTGCACAACGGGTCGTATTTTGAGGCCAGTTTGCACGCTGGGCCGTGTTTTGGGGTCGGTTTATGCTCGAGGCAATGCTTCAGGGCTGCTTTGGGCATCGGGTGATGATTTGATGCGAATTTATGTGCAGCAGAACGCGTTGGGAGGCAAATGTGTGCAATGGGTTGAGTGTTGGGGTGGTTTGGGGGGCGCCTGGGCTGAGTGTGGGGCCGGATTTAGGGCCAGTTGATGGCCAGGCCACGTTATGGGGCTGTACCACTGCCGGGGCTGTGTCTTTGCCATTGAACCCTGAATGCTTTGCCCACAGTACTTCCAGAAGGTGATCCCACACCAGTTTGACAGCTGTCCCGACAAGCTCATCCTCAGGGCCTTCCAGGTCAAATACAACCCCAAGAAGATGAAGAGGTGAGGTGGGGAGCCCTGCGGGGGTGCCACCCACCGCCTCCATCAGGTGGCATCCCAGCTTGTCCCCGTGTCCCACGCAGGCTGGAGAAGGAGTACACCGCCATCAAGAACAAAGAGATGGAGGAGCAGATTGAGATCAAGGTGGGGTGGGTGGCCGTCCTCAGGGCCCCCTGACCCATCCCCGGGGCCATCTTAGCCCTCCTGGCACCGCCTACCCATCCCAATGGCGTTTCAACTCATCTCCGGGACCTCTCTGAGCCATCCTGGGGCCGTTTAGCTTCCCACTGGGGCCATCTAAGCCACCCGGGACCCACACTGGAGCCATTTGACCCATCCCTGGGGCTGTATGAGCCTTCGTGGCGTGGCTCATCCCATCTCTTGGATCTTCTAAGCCACCCTGAAGCTACTTTGACCCCTCCCGAAGCCTCTTGAGCCATCCCCGGAGCCATTTATGCCATCCCGAGATGACTGAGCCCCACTCTAAACCATTTCAACCCCCCCCCAGGGCTGCTTTAACCCATCCCTGGGACTACTTTGAGCCATCCTGGGGCCACTCGACTCCTCCCTTGGGCCACTTGAGCCCCTTTGGCGTGGCTGAGCCCATCCTTGTGGCGATTTACGCCATCTCAGAGCCGCTTCGATCCATCCCCGGGACCACTTTGAGCCCCGTAGGCCGTCCCCAGGGGGTTTCACTCACCCTTGGGGTCGCCCTGACCCATCTCAGGGCTCTCAAAGCTGTCCTCGGGGCCACTTTGCGCGTCCCCAACGGCACTGCAGCCATCCGGGGACAGCGGGACTGAGCCCTTCGACCCAACCCAGGGCCACTTAACCCCCATCCCCATTCCCAGTGACCCCTCTGCTTTGAGTACATCCCTTTGTGGGGTTCATTCCTTCCTCCCCAATTTCGTCCCCAGCGCCTCCGCACCGAGAACCGCCTGCTGAAGCAGCGCATCGAAACCCTGGAGAAGGTGAGCCCTGCAACTGGAACACCCCAAAACCTCCTGGAACACCCCCAAAACCACCTGGAACACCCCCAAAACCACCCGGAACACCCCAAAACCACCCGGAACACCCCAAAACCGGCACTCCAAACCCTCCTGGGGGCACCCAAACCCACTGCTGGAGCGCCCCAACCTCTTTCGGGGCGCCTTTGGGTGCAACCCCACAGCTTCCAACACACCCCTCTGGGCTGCACCCCTGAAATCCGCCTCCCCCCTCCGTTTAGGCACCGTTTTGGTGCCGAAAGGGCAAAGAAAAGCAGGACGTTTACACCCAAGGAATGGCCCCATCCTTCCCAAGTGTGTCCCCGCTCTGGGATGGAGGGGACGCTCAGCTTTAGGGCCGTACA
Organism: Gallus gallus; assembly: GCF_016699485.2. Taxonomy (NCBI): domain Eukaryota; kingdom Metazoa; phylum Chordata; class Aves; order Galliformes; family Phasianidae; genus Gallus; species Gallus gallus. The sequence goes on along the minus strand of NC_052561.1, from coordinate 83,073 downwards.
CAGCGCTTGCCATCCTTCCCCCACCCTTCCCGACGAGGGGAGGGGGAAAAGAGCCGAAATCCTTGGAAATCACCCCAAAACGGGGAGGTGCGGGGTGCCTCCTCTGCCTGGCTTCTCTCGCTGCCTCCATCTCTTCCATTTATCTCTCCTTTCTCTCCTTTCCTCCGCCGGCGGCCGCAGGAGAGCGCGGCTCTCGCCGACAGGCTCATCCAGGTAGTATCCAAAATCGCTGGGTTTGCTCTTTTTTCTTCCCAACCCCCCCCCAACCCCAAGCTGTGTTTTAACCCTTTTCTGCTTTCCAGCCTTCGTCTCGCTTCTCTTGGGGGAGAATTTGCCCTTTTTCCCCTCTCCCCCCCCCCCCTCCTCCTTGCTTTTCCGGAGGCTCCCGCGCACCTTCCCCGCTTTGGAGCGGGAGGATTATGGGGTGGGGGGGGGGGGGGGGGGGTGAAAATGAGGGTTTGGGGTCGTGTGGGGCAAAGCGGGCATTTGGGGGGGGGGGGGGGGGGGGATAAAAAGGAGTGAGTTGGAATGAAAGAGGTGGATTCGGAGTGCGGGTGGTGGGGTCAGAACGACCCCCGAGGTCCCCACGGGGCTGTTGTCACCTCTTCTTCTGTGTCAGCTGCTATGGGGCTGTCGTCGCCCCCCCCCCCAGGGCCAGCATCACCCCCTTGTCCCTCGTGGGGTGCTGATGTCACCCCCCAGACCCGACGGTCACCCACAGAAGGGCTGATATCCCCCTCCAATGGGGTCACCATCGCCCTCTCATCCCCAATGCCGCCCACCGCCGGCCCGGTGTCACCCTATTGTCCCCTATGCCACCCTCCTGTCCCCAGCATCGCTGCTGTCACCCTCACCCTCACCCTTTGTCCCCACCACTCACAGCCCCTCCATCTCCCCCCCACGGGCAGCGCTGACCCCACAGGGGATGAGGAGAGGGACCGCTGCCCCACGGCTGATGGGTCCCTGCTGTCCCCAAGGGCCAGGTGACGCGGGCGCAGGAAGCAGAGGAGAACTACATCATCAAAAGGGAGCTGGCAGTGGTGAAGCAGCGCTGCACTTCGGCCACCGAAAACCTCCAGCGTGCCCAGAGCACCATCCGACAGCTGCAGGACCAGCAGGTCGGTGGCCCCACACGGCCCCAAACGGCCCCACGTGTCCCCGTCGCCCCCCGTGTGCCCCTCGGTGTCCCTATGTGGTGGTGCGTGGAGCTGGTGCTGCCAGCATCACGTGGAAGGGGCAGTGGGACAGTGGGTGTCCCACCCCACAGTGACGTGTTGGGGGGGGGATGTGTTGGGGTGGGGTGGGGATGGGGTGGGGATGGGGATGGGGATGGGGATGGGGATGGGGTGGGGATGGGGATGTAGATGTGTTGGGGGGGAGATGGGGATGTGTTGGGGTGGGGACGTGTTGGGGTGGGGATGGGGATGGGGATGGGGTGGGGATGGGGATGGAGATGTGTTGGGGTGGGGATGTGTTGGGGTTCGGGTGGGGTTGGGGATGTGTTGGGGTGGGGTGGGGATGGGATGGGGTTGGGATGGGGTTGAGATGGGGATGGGGATGTGTTGGGGTGGGGTGGGGACGTGTTGGGATGGGGATGGGGTTGGGATGGGGACGTGTTGGGATGGGGACGTGTTGGGGTGGGGACGTGTTGGGGTGGGGACGTGTTGGGGTGGGGATGTGTTGGGGTGGGGATGTGTTGGGATGGGGACGTGTTGGGGTGGGGAATGGGGTTGGGCTGGGGAAGTGTTGGGGTGGGAACGTGTTGGGGGTGGGGATGTGTTGGGATGGGGACGTGTTGGGGTGGGGATGGGGATGGGGATGGGGTGGGGATGGGGATGGAGATGTGTTGGGGTGGGTATGTGTTGGGGTGGGGTGGGGATGGGATGGGGTTGGGATGGGGTTGAGATGGGGATTGGGATGTGTTGGGGTGGGGTGGGGATGGGATGGGGTGGGGTTGGGATGGGGATGGGGATGGGGTGGGGATGGGGATGGAGATGTGTTGGGGTGGGGATGGGGATGTGTTGGGGTGGGGATGTGTTGGGGTTCGGGTGGGGATGGGGTTGGGATGGGGGTGGGATGGGGGTGGGGATGGGGTGGGGTGGGATGGGGATGGGGTGGGGTGGGGTGGGGATGGGGATGGGGTTGGGATGGGATGGGGTGGGGTGGGGTTGGGATGGGGTTGGGATGGGGATGGGGATGGGGTGGGGTGGGGTGGGGTGGGGATGGGGATGGGGTTGGGATGGGATGGGGTGGGGTGGGGTTGGGATGGGGTTGGGATGGGGATGGGGATGTGTTGGGGTGAGGTGGGGATGGGGTTGGGATGGGGATGTGTTGGGGTGCGGACGTGTTGGGATGGGGATGTGTTGGGATGGGGTTAGGATGGGGACGTTTTGGGGTGCGGACATGTTGGGGATGGGGACGTGTTGGGATGGGGATGGGGTTGGGACGGGGATGTGTTGGGGTGGGGATGTGTTGGGATGGGGATGGGATTGGGATGGGGATGTGTTGGGGTGGGGACGTGTTGGGGATGGGGATGGGGGTGTGTTGGGGTGTGGACGTGTTGGGGTGGGGACGTGTTGGGTTGTGGATGTATTGGGGTGGGGATGTGTTGGGGTGGGGATGGGGGTGTGTTGGGGTGGGGACGTGTTGGGGTGTGGATGTATTGGGGTGGGGATGTGTTGGGGTGGGGATGGGGGTGTGTTGGGGTGGGGACATGTTGGGGTGTGGATGTATTGGGGTGGGGGTGTGTTGGGGTGGGGGTGGGGGTGTGTTGGGGTGGGGACGTGTTGGGGTGTGGATGTATTGGGGTGGGGGTGTGTTGGGGTGGGGATGGGGGTGTGTTGGGGTGGGGGTGTGTTGGGGTGGGGACGTGTTGGGGGTGGTGACATTTTGGGGACACTGACAGGGGAACCCGCGCTTCAGCGAGGAGTTTGTCACCCACCTGGAGACGGAGTTGGAGCAGTCGCGGCTGCGGGAGAGCGAAACGCTCGGCGCCCTGAAGGAGATGCAGGACAAAGTGCTGGACATGGAGAAGGTGGCGGTGGCAGCGCGGGCTGTCGTGGCTCACGGTGCTCCTGGGGGTGGGGGCGGTCACATAAGGGACCGTGGGGGCCGTGCCATGAGTGGTCCTGGGGCTGGGGATGGCCGTAAGAGGGGCCTTTAGGATGGGGACAGTCATACGGGGGACCTCAGGGTTGGGGACAGTCACATAAGGGACCGTGGGGGCGGTGCCATGAGTGGTCCTGGGGCTGGGGATGGCCGTAGGAGGGGCCTTTAGGATGGGGACAGTCATACAGGGGACCTCAGGGTTGGGGACAGTCACATAAGGGACCCTTGGGACTGTGCCATGAGTGGTCCTGGGGCTGGGGGTGGCCGTAGGAGGGGCCTTTAGGATGGGGGTGATCATTTAGGGGACCTCAGGGTTGGGGACAGTCACACAAGAGACCCTCGGGGCTGTCCCTTAAGAGGTCCCGGGGTTGGGGATGGTGATAGGAGTGGCCTTTAGGATGGGGACAGTCATACAGGGGACCTCAGGGTTGGGGACAGTCACATGAGGGACCCTTGGGACTGTGCCATGAGTGGTCCTGGGGTGGGGGGCTGCCGCCTTTGGGATGGGGACAGTCACACAAGAGACCCTCGGGGCTGTCCCTTAAGAGGTCCCTGGGCTGGGGATGTTGATAGGAGTGGCCTTTAGGATGGGGGTGATCATTTAGGGGACCTCAGGTGTCCCCTAAATGATCACCCCACACCTTAGGCGTCCCCCAGGTGTCCCTGTCGGGCAGCACCCCCCATCCCTGGGGATCCCCTGTCCATGGGGGGGGTCCTCCGTCCCTGGGGGTCCCCCGTCCATGGGGGGGTTCCTCCGTCCCTGGGGATCCCCCATCCATGGGGGGGAGTCCTCCGTCCATGGGGGGGGTCCTCCGTCCCTGGGGGTCCCCCGTCCATTGGAGGGGGTCCTCTGTCCCTGGGGATCCCCCGTCCATGGGGGGGGTCCTCCATCCCTGGGGATCCCCCGTCCATGGGGGGGGTCCTCTTTCCTTGGGGTCCCCCGTCCATGGGGGGGGTCCTCTGTCCCTGGGGATCCCCCGTCCATTGGAGGGGGTCCTCCGTCCCTGGGGATCCCCTGTCCATGGGGGTCCCCCATCCTCCATCCCTGGGGATCCCCCATCCATGGGGGGGTCCTCCATCCCTGGGGATCCCCTGTCCATGGGGGAGGGTCCTCTGTCCCTGGGGGTCCCCCATCCATGGGGGGGGGGGGTCCTCCGTCCCTGGGGATCCCCCATCCATGGATGGGGGGTCCTCCGTCCCTGGGGATCCCCCGTCCATGGGGGGGGTCCTCCATCCCTGGGGATCCCCCGTCCATGGGGGGGGGTCCTCCGTCCCTGGGGATCCCCCGTCCATGGGGGTCCCCCATCCTCCATCCCTGGGGATCCCCCGTCCATTGGAGGGGGTCCTCTGTCCCTGGGGATCCCCCGTCCATGGGGGGGGTCCTCCGTCCCTGGGGATCCCCCGTCCCCACTGACAGCCCCGTGCCCTGCAGAGGAACAGCCTCCTGCCTGATGAGGACAACGTGGTGCGGCTGCAGGAGGAGCTGCAGGCGCTGGCGCTGCGCGAGGCCGAGGCGGTCAAATCTCTGACGGAGCTGCAGCAGCAGGTGAAGGACCTCAGCGACAGCTGGCAGGTGAGGCCGCCGTCCCCCCCCGTGGCCTCCTGGGTCCCTTCACATCCTCGCATCCACCCGGGTGCTGTGTCACGTTGTCCGGGTTCCCCTCTCCCCGTGGTTGGGTCCTCTCCTGGACGGCTCCGTCCCCTTCGTGGCCGCCCGGGTCGGGTCCCATCTCTGCCATCTGGGTCCCATCGTGGCCACTTCAGTCCCATAGCGCAGTGCCGGGGTCCCCTCCTGGACACCCGGGTCCCTCATCCCAATACCCGGGGCCTTTGCCCTGTCCCCAAGGGCCCATCCTGGACACCTGTGTCCTTCAGCTCAATGTCTGGGTCCTCCATCCCGATACCCGGGGCCTTTGCCCTGTCCCCAAGGGCCCATCCTGGACACCTGTGTCCCTCAGCTCAATGTCTGGGTCCTCCATCCCAATATCTGGGTCCCTCATCCCAGTACCTGGGGCCTTTGCCCTGTCCCCAAGGGCCCATCCTGCCCACCTGTGTCCCTCATCCCAATGTCTGTGTCCCTCATCCCAATGTCTGGGTCCATTATCCCAATGTCTGAGACCCTCATCCCAATGTCTGGGTCCTCCATCCCAGTGTCTGGGTCCGTTATCCCAATGTCTATGTCCCTCATCCCAACGTCTACGTCCCTTATCCCAATGTCTGTGTCCCTCATCCCAATGTCTGTGTCCTCCATCCCAACGTCTGGGTCCCTCATCCCAACGTCTGGGTCCCTCATCCCAATGTCTGGGTCCCTTATCCCAATGTCTGTGTCCCTCAGCCCAATGTCTGGGTTCGTCATCCCAATGTCTGGGTCCCTTATCCCAGTGTTTGTGTCCCTTATCCCAATGTCTGTGTCCCTCATCCCAATGTCTGTGTCCCTCATCCCAATGTCTGGGTCCATTATCCCAACGTCTGTGTCCCTCATCCCAATATCAGGATCCCTTATCCCAATGTCTGTGTCCCTTATCCCAATGTCAGGATACCTCATCCCAATGTCTGGGTCCTCCATCCCAACATCTGAGACCCTTATCCCAATGTCTGGGTCCATTATCCCAATGTCTGTGTCCCTCATCCCAATGTCAGGATCCCTTATCCCAATGTCTGGGTCCCTCATCCCAATGTCTGGGTCCATTATCCCAGTGTCAGGATCCCTCATCCCAATGTCTGGGTCCTCCATCCCAACGTCTGTGTCCCACATTCCAATGTCTGTGTCCCTCATCCCAATGTTGTGTCCCTCATCCCAATGTCTGCGTCCCTTGCTCTGTGACCAAAGTCCCCTCCTGCCCACCTGGGTCCCTCATCCCAACGTCTGGGTCCGTTATCCCAACGTCTGTGTCCCTCATCCCAATGTCTGGGTCCTCCATCCCAATGTCTGTGTCCCTCATCCCAATGTCAGGATCCCTCATCCCAACGTCTGTGTCCCTCATCCCAATGTCTGGGTCCATTATCCCAATATCTGGGTCCTCCATCCCAATATCTGGGTCCCTCATCCCAATACCTGGGTCCTTTGCCCTGTCCCCAAGGTCCCATCCTGGCCAACTGTATCCCTTATCCCAATGTCTGAGTCCCTCATCCCAATGTCAGGATCCCTCATCCCAATGTCTGTGTCCCTTATCCCAATGTCAGGATCCCTCATCCCAATGTCTGTGTCCCTCATCCCAATGTCTGGATCCATTATTCCAATATCTTTGTCCCTCATCCCAATATCTGTGTCCCTCATCCCGATGTCTGGGTCCTCCATCCCAATGTCTGTGTCCCTCATCCGAAAGTCAGGATACCTCATCCCAACGTCTGTGTCCCTTATCCCAATATCAGGATCCCTTATCCCAATGTCTGCGTCCCTTATCCCAATGTCTGGGTTCGTCATCCCAATGTCTGGGTCCTCCATCCCAATGTCTGAGTCCCTCATCCCAATGTCTGTGTCCTCCATCCCAATGTCTGAGTCCCTCATCCCAATGTCTGGGTCCTCCATCCCAGTGTCTGGGTCCGTTATCCCAATGTCTGTGTCCCTCATCCCAATGTCTACGTCCCTTATCCCAGTGTCTGTGTCCCTCATCCCAATGTCTGCGTCCCTTATCCCAATGTCCGTGTCCCTCATCCCAGTGTCAAGATCCCTTATCCCATTGTCTGGGTCCCTCATCCCAATGTCTGTGTCCCTCATCCCAATATCAGGATCCCTTATCCCAATGTCAAGATCCCTCATCCCAATGTAAGGATCCCTCATCCCAATGTCTGTGTCCCTCATCCCAATGTCTGGGTCTGTTATCCCAACGTCTGTGTCCCTCATCCCAATATCAGGATCCCTTATCCCAATGTCTGCATCCCTTATCCCATTGTCTGGGTCCCTCATCCCAATGTCTGTGTCCCTCATCCCAATGTCTGTGTCCCTCATCCCAATGTCTGGATCCCTCATCCCAATGTCTGTGTTCCTCATCCCAACGTCTGCGTCCCTTATCCCAATGTCTGGGTTCGTCATCCCAATGTCTGTGTCCCTTATCCCATTGTCTGCGTCCCTCATCCCAAAGTCAGGATCCCTCATCCCAACGTCTGCGTCCCTTATCCCAATGTCTGTGTCCCTCATCCCAATGTCTGTGTCCCTCATCCCAATGTCCGTGTCCCTCATCCCAGTGTCAAGATCCCTTATCCCATTGTCTGGGTCCCTCATCCCAATGTCTGTGTCCCTCATCCCAATGTCTGTGTCCCTCATCCCAATGTCTGGATCCCTCATCCCAATGTCTGTGTTCCTCATCCCAACGTCTGCGTCCCTTATCCCAATGTCTGGGTTCGTCATCCCAATGTCTGTGTCCCTTATCCCATTGTCTGCGTCCCTCATCCCAAAGTCAGGATCCCTCATCCCAACGTCTGCGTCCCTTATCCCAATGTCTGTGTCCCTCATCCCAATGTCTGGGTCCTCCATCCCAATGTCTGAGTCCCTCATCCCAATGTCAAGATCCCTTATCCCAATGTCTGTGTCCCTCATCCCAATGTCTGTATCCCTTATCCCAATGTCTGTGTCCCTCATCCCAACGTCTGAGACCCTCATCCCAATGTCTGTGTCCCTCATCCCAATATCAGGATCCCTCATCCCAATGTCTGTGTTCCTCATCCCAACGTCTGCGTCCCTCATCCCAACGTCTGCGTCCCTCATCCCAATGTCTGCGTCCCTCATCCCAAAGTCAGGATCCCTCATCCCAACGTCTGCGTCCCTCATCCCAATATCTGTGTCCCTCATCCCAATGTCTGGGTCCATTATTCCAACATCTTTGTCCCTCATCCCAATGTCTGCGTCCCCCACCCCAATGTCTGCATCCCCCACCCCATCCCCCACCCCCCTCCTTCCCACCTGATTCCCTCATCCCAACACTCGGGGTCCCTCATCCTCTCTCTGGGTCCCCCCCTGACCCCCCGACCCCCCGGCTGTGCCGCTGACCCCGTGGGGTGCAGGCGGGCCGTGCGGGGGGGCGCTGGAAGGATTCCCCGCGGCGGAGCAACGCCAACGCGCTGCAGGAGGCGGTGGTGGCAGCGCGGCTGCGGGAGGCTCAGGCCCAGGCTGAGCTGCGGGCGCTGCGGCAGCGGGTGCTGCAACTGGAGACACAGGTGGGGAGGGGAGGGGAGGGGAGGGGACGGGAGGGGAGGGGGCTGAGCTGGGCGCCGTGGGGATGGAAGGGGGGGGGGGTGGGTGCTGAGCTGGGGGGGCTGGAATGGGAGGGCTGGGGGGGTGGGTGCTGAACTGGGGGGCTGGACTGGACAGACTGGGAGGGCTGGGAGGGCTGGGGGGGTGGGTGCTGAATTGGGGGGCTGGACTGGACAGACTGGGAGGGCTGGGAGGGCTGGGGGGGGTGGGTGCTGAATTGGGGGGCTGGAATGGACAGACTGGGAGAACTGGGAGGGCTGGGGCTGTGGGTGCTGAAGTGGGGGGCTGGAATGGACAGACTGGGAGGGCTGGGGGGTGGGTGCTGAGCTGGGGGGCTGGAATGGGAGGGCTGGGAGGGCTGGGGGGGTGGGTGCTGAATTGGGGGGCTGGACTGGGAGGGCTGGGACAGAACTGGGAGTACTGGGCTTGTGGATGCTGAGCTGGGAGGCTGGACTGGGAGAACTGGGAGGGCTGGGGGGGTGGGTGTTGAAGTGGGGGGCTGGACTGGGAGAACTGGGAGTACTGGGCTTGTGGGTGCTGAGGTGGGGGGGTGTGGGTGCTGAAGTGGGGGGCTGGAATGGGAGTACTGGGAGGGCTGGGGGGGTGGGTGCTGAATTGGGGGGCTGGAATGGGAGGGCTGGGGGGCTGGGTGCTGAGCTGGGGGGGCTAGACTGGGAGTACTGGGAGGGCTGGGGGGGTGGGTGCTGAATTGGGGGGCTGGACTGGACAGACTGGGAGGGCTGGGAGGGCTGGGGGGGTGGGTGCTGAGCTGAGAGTGTGGGTGCTGAAGTGGGGGGCTGGACTGGGAGAACTGGGAGGGTTGGGGGTGTGGGTGCTGAGCTGGGGGGGCTGGACTGGGAGGGCTGGGACAGAACTGGGAGTACTGGGCTTGGGGGTGCTGAGCTGGGGGTGTGGGTGCTGAAGTGGGGGGCTGGACTGGACAGACTGGGAGGGCTGGGGGGGTGGGTGCTGAGCTGGGGGGCTGGACTGGGAGAACTGGGAGTACTGGGCTTGTGGGGCTGGACTGGACAGACTGGGAGAACTGGGAGGGCTGGGGGGTGGGTGCTGAGGTGGGGGTGTGGGTGCTGAGCTTGGGGGGCTGGACTGGGGGAAATGGGAGTACTGGGCTTGTGGGGCTGGACTGGGAGAACTGGGAGGGCTGAGGGTGTGGGTGCTGAAATGGGGGGCTGGACTGGACAGACTGGGAGGGTTGGGGGTGTGGGTGCTGAAGTGGGGGGCTGGAATGGACAGACTGGGAGGGCTGGGGGGGTGGGTGCTGAGCTGAGGGTTGGGTGCTGAGCTGGGGGGCTGGACTGGGAGAACTGGGAGGGTTGGGGGTGTGGGTGCTGAGCTGGGGGGCTGGAATGGGAGGGCTGGGGGGGTGGGTGCTGAATTGGGGGGCTGGACTGGACAGACTGGGAGAACTGGGAGGGCTGGGATCATGGATGCTGAACTGGGAGCACTGGGATTGCCAAACTGGAGGTGCTGGGGGTCTGTGGGTGCTGAACTGGGAGCACTGGGAGCTCCAAACTGGAGGTGCTGGGGGTAATGGGTGCCAAACTGGGGGTGCTGGGATCATGGATGCTGAACTGGGAGCACTGGGAGCGCCAAACTGGAGGTGCTGGGGGTAATGGGGGTCTGTGGGTGCTGAACTGGGGGTGCTGGGAGTGCCAAACTGGAGGTGCTGGGGGTCCATGGGTGCCAAACTGGGGGTGCTGGGATCATGGATGCTGAACTGGGAGTACTGGGAGCGCCAAACTGGAGGTGCTGGGGGTAATGGGGGTCCGTGGGTGCTGAACTGGGAGTGCTGGGAGTGCCAAACTGGAGGTGCTGGGGGTCCATAGGTGCCAAACTGGGGGTAATGGGGGTCCATGGGTGTTGAACTGGGAGCACCGGGAGCGCCAAACTGGAGGTGCTGGGGGTAATGGGGGTCCATGGATGCTGAACTGGGAGAACTGGGAGCGCCAAACTGAGGTGCTGGGGGTAATGGGGTTGGGGGCGCTGAATGGGGGGCGCTTCAGCTTATGGGGGCTGCGGGTGCCAAACCGGGCATACTGGCGGTGCTGGGACGCTGGCTGCTGAACTGGAGGTGCAGCGCCGGGCACGGCGGGGCTGGGAGGGGCGGCGCAGGAGGTGACAGAGCCGCCCCCCCCCCAATTCTGTCCCCCCCCCCCCCCCCCAGGGTCAGATCCAGCGCACGGTGCTGGGCCGTGCGGAGCAGACGTGCGCGGGGCTGCGGGAGCAGCTGCGTCTGGCGGCGGCGCAGAGCAAAGGGCTGCAGGCGCAGCTCAGCGAGAGCCACCGGAAGCACGCCGAGGCGCAGTGCAAGGTGGGCGGCACGGGGGCGGTGCGGGGTGGGCAGCACAGGGCAGGGCAGGGTGGGCAGTGCGGGGTGGGCAACCGAGGCGCAGTGCAAGGGGGGCAGCGCGGTGCGGTGCGGGGTGGGCAGTACAGGGTGGGCAGTGCAGGGTGGGCAGTGCAAGGTGGGCAGCCGAGGCGCAGTGCGGGGTGGGCAGTGTGGGGTGGGCAGCACAGGGCAGTGCAAGGTGGGCAGTGCGGGGTGGGCAGTACAGGGTGGGCAGTGCAGGGTGGGCAGCCGAGGCACAGTGCGGGGTGGGCAGCGCGGGGTGGGCAGCACAGGGCAGGGCAGGGTGGGCAGTGCGGGGTGGGCAGTGTGAGGTGGGCAGCACAGGGGTGGGCGGTGCGGGGTGGGCAGCGCGGGGTGGGCAGTACAGGGTGGGCAGCACAGGGGCAGTGCGAGGTGGGCAGTGCGGGGCGGTGCGGGGTGGGCAGCGGGGTGGGCGGTGCGGGGTGGGCAGCGCAGGGTGGGCAACCGAGGCGCAGTGCGGGGTGGGCAGCGCGGGGTGGGCAGCACAGGGCAGGGCAGGGTGGGCAGTGCGGGGTGGGCAGTGTGAGGTGGGCAGTGCGGGGTGGGCAATGCGGGGTGGGCAGCGCAGGGTGGGCAACCGAGGCGCAGTGCAAGGTGGGCAGCGCGGGGCGGTGCGGGGTGGGCAGCGCGGGGTGGGCAGTGTGGGGTGGGCAGTGCAGGGTGGGCAGCCGAGGCACAGTGCGGGGTGGGCAGTGTGAGGTGGGCAGCAGAGGGCAGGGCAGGGTGGGCGGTGCGGGGTGGGCAGTGCGAGGGGGTCCCTGGGGTCCCCATGTCCCATTCTATAGTGTCCCAGTTGTCACCTCCCATGGGGTCCCAATTGTCCCCTCCCATGGGGACCCTGAGGTCCCCATGTCCCCTCCCTTAGGATCCCAGCTGTCCCCTCCTGTGGGGTCCCTGAGGTCCCCATGTCCCATCCTACAGTGTCCCAGTTGTCACCTCCCATGGGGTCCCAACTGTCCCCTCCCATGAGGTCCCTGAGGTCCCCATGTCCCATCCTATGGTGTCCCAGTTGTCCCCTCCCATGGGGTCTCTGTCCCATTCTATGGTGTCCCAGTTGTCACTTCCCATGGGGTCCCTGAGGTCCCCATGTCCCCTCCCTTAGGATCCCAGCTGTCCCCTCCTGTGGGGTCCCTGGGGTCCCCATGTCCCATCCTACGGTGTCCCAGTTGTCACCTCCCATGGGGTCCCAACTGTCCCCTCCCATGGGGTTCCTGGGGTCCCCATGTCCCCTCCCTTAGGATCCCAACTGTCCCCTCCCATGGGGTCCCTGAGGTCCTCACGTCCCATTCTATGGTGTCCCAATTATCCCCTTCCATGGGGTCCCTGGGGTCCCCATGTCCCATCCTATGGTGTCCCAGTTGTCCCCTCCCATGGGGTCTCTGTCCCATTCTATGGTGTCCCAATTGTCCCCTCCTATGGGGTCCCTGAGGTCCCCATGTCCCCTCCTCTAGGACCCCAACTGTCCCCTCCCATGGGGTCCCTGGGGTCCCCATGTCCCATCCTATGGTGTCCCAGTTGTCACTTCCCATGGGGTCCCTGAGGTCCCCATGTCCCATCCCATGGTGTCCCAATTGTCCCCTCCTATGGGGTCCCTGGGGTCCCCATGTCCCATCCTATGGTGTCCCAGTTGTCCCCTCCCATGGGGTCTCTGTCCCATTCTATGGTGTCCCAGTTGTCACTTCCCATGGGGTCCCTGAGGTCCCCATGTCCCCTCCCTTAGGATCCCAGCTGTCCCCTCCTGTGGGGTCCCTGAGGTCCCCATGTCCCATCCCATGGTGTCCCGGCTGTCCCCCCCCATTGGGGTCCCTGAGGTCCCCATGTCCCATCCTACGGTGTCCCAGTTGTCACCTCCCATGGGGTCCCAACTGTCCCCTCCCATGAGGTCCCTGAGGTCCCCATGTCCCCTCCCTTAGGATCCCAGTTGTCCCTTCCCATGGGGTCTTTGTCCCATTCTATGGTGTCCCAATTGTCCTCTCCCATGGGGTCCCCGAGGTCCCCATGTCCCCTCCTCTAGGACCCCAACTGTCCCCTCCCATGGGGTCCCTGAGGTCCCCATGTCCCATCCTATGGTGTCCCAACTGTCCCCTCCCACGGGGTCCCTGAGGTCCCCATGTCCCCTCCCTTAGGATCCCAGCTGTCCCCTCCCGTGGGGTCCCTGAGGTCCCCATGTCCCATCCCATGGTGTCCTGGCTGTCCCCCCCCATTGGGGTCCCTGGGGTCCCCATGTCCCATCCTACGGTGTCCCAGTTGTCACCTCCCATGGGGTCCCAACTGTCCCCTCCCATGGGGTTCCTGGGGTCCCCATGTCCCCTCCCTTAGGATCCCAATTGTCCCCTCCCATGGGGTCCCTGAGGTCCCCATCTCCCATCCTATGGTGTCCCAACTGTCCCCTTCCATGGGGTCCCTGAGGTCCCCATGTCGCATCCCATGGTGTCCCAGCTGTCCCCCCGCATTGGGGTCCCTGAGGTCCCCATGTCCCATCCCATGGTGTCCCAGCTGTCCCCCCCCATTGGGGTCCCTGAGGTCCCCATGTCCCATCCTATGCTGTCCCAATGCCCCCTCCCACGGGGTCCCCATGTCCCTTCAGCTGTGTCCCCTCCTCGCCGCCCTTAAGCCCCCCTCACACCACCTCCCTCCCCTCACCCCCTGCCCCCCGGGGGGTGTCTGAGTGCTGTGGGGGTGACCCCCACGTCGGCGCTGTCCCCGACTGACCCCGATGTCCCCAGAGCAAGGAGGAGGTGATGGCGGTGCGGCTGCGCGAGGCCGACAGCATGGCAGCCCTGGCCGAGATGCGACAGCGTGTGGCTGAGCTGGAGATCCAGGTGAGGGGGGATGGGGTGAGGGGGAGGGGGCCGGGTTGGGGGGGTGGGTCGGGGTTGGGGGGTGGGGGGGGCCGAGGGGACGGGGTGACGGGATGACCTCTGCGCCCGCAGAGGGAGGAGGGGATGATCCAGGGGCAGCTCAACCACTCGGACGCCGCTCAGTACATCCGGCAGCTCAAGGACCACATCGACGAGCTCAAGGCTGAGGTAAGGCACCCATGGGTGCTGTGGTCCCCATAGCCTGCACCCATGGGTGCTGGGGTACCCGAATCCCGTGCCTACAGGTGTTGGGGGGTCTCTATTCTGCACCCATGGGTGCAGGGATACCCGAATCCCGTGCCTACAGGTGTTGGGGGGCCTCTGTTCTGCACCCATGGGTGCTGGAATACCTGAATCCTGGGCCTATAGGTGTTGGGGTGCCTCTGTCTTGCACCCATGGGTGCTGTGGTCCCTATAGCCTGCACCCATGGGTGCTGGGGTACCCGAATCCCGTGCCTACAGGTGTTGGGGGGCCTCTGTTCTGCACCCATGGGTGCTGGGGTACCTGAATCCTGTGCCTACAGGTGTTGGGGGGCCTCTGTTCTGCACCCATGGGTGCTGGGATACCTGAATCCTGTGCCTATAGGTGTTGGGGTGCCTCTGTCCTGCACCCATGGGTGCTGTAAGACCTCTATCCTGCACCCATGGGTGCTGGGGTACCCGAATCCTGTGCCTGTAGGTGCTGGGGTAGCTCTACCCTGCACCCATGGGTGCTGTAGGACCTATATCCTGCACCCATGGGTGCTGGGGTACCCAAATCCTTTGCCTATAGGTGCTGGGGTACCTCTGCCTTGCACCTATGGGTGCTGTAGTATATCTATTCTGCACCCATGGGTGCTGGGATACCCGAATCCTGTGCCTACAGGTGTTAGGGGGGTCTCTATTCTGCACCCATGGGTGCTCTGTAACCTCCACCCTGCACCCATGGGTGCTGTAGTACTGCAGGACCCATGCCCTGCACCCATGGGTGCTGTGGGATCGATGTCCTACACCCATGGGCGCAGGGCTCCAGGATATAGGGCCCCCAGCACCCATGGGCACAGGGTGGAGGTTACAGAGCACCCATGAGTGCAGGATATAGGGACCTCAGCACCCATGGGTGCGGGTAGGAGCCCCACAGCACCCATAGGTGCAGGATATAGGGATCTCAGCACCCATAGGTGTGGGTAAGAGCCCCACGGCACCCATGGGCGCGGGATAGAGGGACCTCAGCACCCATGGATGTGCATAGGAGCCCCACAGCACCCATGGGTGTGGGATATAGGGACCTCAGCACCCATGGGTGCGGGTAGGAGCCCCACAGCACCCATGGGTGCAGGATATAGGGACCTCAGCACCCATGGGTGCGGGTAGGAGCCCCACAGCACCCATGGGTGCAGGATATAGGGACCTCAGCACCCATGGGTGCGGGTAGGAGCCCCACAGCACCTATGGGTGCAGGATATAGGGACCTCAGCACCCATGGGTGCGGGATATGGGGACCTCAGCACCCACAGGTGCAGGACCAGGGCCCTGTAGCACCCATGGGTGTGGGATAGAGGGACCTCAGCACCCATGGGTGCAAGATATAGGGACCTCAGCACCCATAGGTGTGGGTAAGAGCCCCACAACACCCATGGGTGTGGGATAGAGGGACCTCAGCACCTACGGGTGAAGGATATAGGGACCTCAGCACCCATAGGTGTGGGTAAGAGCCCCACAGCACCCATGGGTGCAGGATAGAGGGACCTCAGCACCCATGGGTGTGCATAGGAGCCCCACAGCACCCATGGGTGCGGGCTGTACGTCCCCCCAACACCCTTCTTGTGCGGGCTGGGGGTCCCGCAGCGCCCACCCCCCGCTGTGGGGGTGCCCACGTCCCGCTCCCACGGCTGCCGCCTCCGTCCCCTCTCCGTGCTGTGGGGGTGGCGGCGGACGCCCCCCCGGGGCTGCTGTGGGTCGGAGCCGTCGGCGATGTCCCCGCGGTGCATTGACGGCTGCTGACGGCGTCCCCATCGTCCCCCGTCCCTCCTCCCTTTCTCTGCTCTCCCTCCGTCCGTCCCCCCCTTCGTCCCTTTGTCCCTTTGTCCTCTTCCCCCCCCACCCCCCCATCCTCGTCCCCGTGTCCCCATCGTCCCCATCCCCCTTTCCGTGTCCCCCCACTCCCCTTTCCGTGTCCCCATCCCCCTTTTCGTGTCCCCCCGTCCCCCTTTCCGCGTCCCCCCACTCCCCTTTCCATGTCCCCATCCCCACTGTCCCCATCCCCGTTGTCCCCACCCCCCTTTCCGTGTCCCCACCCCCCTTTCCGTGTCCCCATCCCCCTTTCCGTGTCCCCATCCCCATTGTCCCCATCCCCGTTGTCCCCATCCCCCTTTCCTTGTCCCCATCCCCATTGTCCCCATCCCCCTTTCCGTGTCCCCCCACCCCCCTTTCCGTGTCCCCCCCGCCCCCATTCCTCATCGCACCCCCTTCTCGTTGTCCCCACGCCCCCCATTCCCTCCCCCGTTCCCTCGTCCCCCATCTCTGTCCCCGTGCCGTTGTCCCCATCCCCGCCCCCCATCCCCGTCCCCCTCCCCGTCCCCACCCCCCCCGTCCCCCATCTCTGCCCCCCATCCCCATCCAAACCCCCGTCCCCATCCCCACCCCCCCTGCCCCCCATCCCCATCCCTGACCCCCATCCTCACCCCTCTGTCCCCACCCCCATCCATCCCCCCCATCTCTGCTCCCCATCCCCATCCCTGTCCCCCATCCCTGCCCCCATCTGTGCCCCCCAAACCCGTCCCCACCCCCCCTATCGCTGCCCCCCATCCCTGCCCCCATCTCTGCCCCCCCATCCCTGTCCCCCATCCCCTTCTCTGCCTCCCCATCCCTGCCCCCATCCCCATCCCCATCCCTGTCCCCATCCCTTCCCCCATCCCTGCCCCCCATCCCCATCTCTGCCCCCCATCCCTGTCCCCACCCCCCATCGCTGCCCCCCATCCCTGTCCCCATCCCCATCCCTGTCCCCATCCCCATCTCTGCCCCCCATCCCCATCTCTGCCCCCCATCCCCATCGCTGCCCCCCATCCCTGTCCCCATCCCCATCTCTGCCCCCCATCTCTGCCCCCCATCACTGCCCCCCATCCCCGTCCCCACCCCCCCATGTCTGCCCCCCATCCCCATCCCTGCCCCCATCCCTGCCCCCATCTGTGCCCCCCAAACCCGTCCCCACCCCTCCCACCCCTCCATTGCTGCCCCCCATCCCTGCCCCCCATCCCCATCGCTGCCCCCATCCCTGTCTCCCATCCCCATCCCTTCCCCCATTGTTGCCCCCCATCCCTGCCCCCCATCCCCATCTCTGCCCCCCATCCCTGTCCCCATCCCCATCCCCATCTCTGCCCCCATCCCTGCCCCCCATCCCCATCTCTGCCCCCCATCCCTGCCCCCATCCCTGCCCCCATCTCTGTCCCCATCCCCATCCCCATCCCTGCCCCCATCCCTGCCCCCCATCCCCATCTCCGCCCCCCATCGCTGCCCCCCACCCCCACCCCCATCCCCGCCCCCCCCCCCTCTGTCCCCGCAGATCCGGCTGCTGCGGGGTCCGTTGTCGTTCGGGGCGGTGGGTTTGGGGCCGCGCCTCGGGGACGACGACTCGTTGGGTTCCTCCGACGAGGAGCTGCCGCCCTTTGCTCTGCCCCACGGGGACATCGGAGACCTCGGGGACCTCGGGGACATGGGGGACAGCAGCGACAGCGACGCCGAGGGGGCGCCCACGGCACCGTGACCCCGCGGGGGACGGCGGTGGACCCACGGGGACGTGGGGGAACTTTGGGGGCGTCGGGGGACGGCGGTGACATCGGGGACGGCGGATTGGGGGGGTGGAGGGGTGGTGGGGGGGGGGGTGGGGGGCGTCCGGTCACCCCCGTGGGGTCACCCAGGGGGGCGCTGAGGACGTGGAGGGGGACCCGGGGGGCACTGAGGGACATCTGTGGGCCCCCCGGCACCCTTTGGGACCCCGAAGGACACCCCAAGGGACCCCCGTGGCACCCAGAGGACCCCGAGGGACACTTCGGGGACCCACAGCACCCAGGGGACGCCGAGGGGCACCCATTGGCCCCATTGCACCCAGGGGACCCCAAGGGACACCTATGGGACCCACAGCACCCAGGGGACCCCAAGGGACACTTCGGGGACCCATAGCACCCAGGGGACCCCAAGGGACACCTATGGGACCCACAGCACCCAGGTGACGTCGAGGGGCACCTATTGGGATCCACAGCACCCAGGGGACCCCAAGGGACGCCCACAGGCCCCATAGCACCCAGGGGACCCCAAGGGACACCTGTGGGACCCATAGCACCCAGGGGACATCAAGGGACACCCATAGGTGCTGTGACACCAATGGGACCCCAAGGGACACCCATAGGCCCCATAGCACCCAGGGGACCCCTATGGGACCCACAGCACCCAGGGGACCCCAAGGGACACCTATGGGACCCACAGCACCGAGGGGACCCCAAGGGACACCCATAGGTGCTGTGACACCCATGGGACCCCAAAGGACACCTATGGGACCCACAGCACCAAGGGGACCCCAAGGGAAACCCATAGGCCCCATAGCACCCAGGGGACCCCAAGGGACACCTATGGGACCCACAGCACCCAGGGGACGCCAAGGGACACCCATAGGTGCTGTGACACCAATGGGACCCCAAGGGACACCTATGGGACCCACAGCACCCAGGGGACCCCAAGGGACACCTGTGGGCCCCATAGCACCCATGGGACCCCAAGGGACACCTATGGGACCCACAGCACCCAGGTGACGTCGAGGGGCACCTATTGGGATCCACAGCACCCAGGGGACCCCAAGGGACGCCCACAGGCCCCATAGCACCCAGGGGACCCCAAGGGACACCTGTGGGACCCATAGCACCCAGGGGACATCAAGGGACACCCATAGGTGCTGTGACACCAATGGGACCCCAAGGGACACCCATAGGCCCCATAGCACCCAGGGGACCCCTATGGGACCCACAGCACCCAGGGGACCCTAAGGGACACCTGTGGGACCCACAGCACCCAGGGGACCCCAAGGGACACCTATGGGACCCACAGCACCCAGGGGACGCCAAGGGACACCCATAGGTGCTGTGACACCAATGGGACCCCAAGGGACACCTATGGGCCCCATAGCACCCATGGGACCCCAAGGGACACCTGTGGGACCCACAGCACCCAGGGGACCCCAAGGGACACCTATGGGACCCCACAGCACCCAGGGGACCCCAAGGGACACCTATGGGACCCCACAGCACCCAGGGGACCCCAAGGGACACCTATGGGACCTGTAGCACCCATTGGACGCCAAGGGATACCCATTGGCCCCATAGCACCCAGGGGACCCCAAGGGACACCTATGGGACCCACAGCACCCAGGGGACACCGAGGGACACCCAGAGGTGCCATGGCAGCCAAGGGACACCTATAGGCCCCAGGGGACATGAAGGGACATCCATGGGCCCCACAGCCCGCAGGGGACACCTATAGGTCCCAGGGGACACTGAGGGACACCCAGAGGTCCCATGGCAGCCAAGGGACACCTATAGGCCCCAGGGGACACCGAGGGACCCCCAGAGGTCCCATGGCAGCCAAGGGACACCTATAGGTCCAAGGGGACATGAAGGGACATCCATGGGTCCCATGGCACCAAGGAAACATTGAGGGACACCTATAGGGGACACCTATAGGTCCCAGGGGACACTGAGGGGCACCCAGAGGTCCCATGGCACCAAGGAAGCATCAAGGGACACCTATAGGCCCCAGGGGACACCAAGGGGCACCCGTGGGCCCCACAGCACCCAGGGGACACCTATAGGCCCCAGGGGACACTGAGGGTCACCCAGAGGTCCCATGGCAGCCAAGGGACACCTATAGGTCCCAGGGGACACCGAGGGACATCCATGGGCCCCACAGCACCCAGGGGACACCTATAGGCCCCAGGGGACACCGAGGGGCACCCGTGGGCCCCACAGCACCCAGGGGACACCTATAGGCCCCAGGGGACACCGAGGGACCCCCAGAGGTCCCATGGCAGCCAAGGGACACCTATAGGTCCAAGGGGACATGAAGGGACATCCATGGGTCCCATGGCACCAAGGAAACATTGAGGGACACCTATAGGGGACACCTATAGGCCCGGGGGGACATGAAGGGACACCCATGGGCCCCACAGCACCCAGGGGACACCTATAGGCCCCAGGGGACATGAAGGGACACCCATGGGCCCCACAGCAACCGGGGGACACCTATAGGCCCCAGGGGACACTGAGGGACATCCATGCACCCCACAGCACCCAGGGGACACCGAGGGACCCCCAGAGGTCCCATGGCAGCCAAGGGACACCTATAGGCCCCAGGGGACACCGAGGGACATCCATGGGTCCCATGGTACCAAGGAAACATCAAGGGACACCTATAGGGGACACCTATAGGCCCCAGGGGACACCGAGGGACATCCATGGGCCCCGCAGCACCCAGGGGACACCTATAGGTCCCAGGGGACACTGAGGGGACCCCACAGACCCCATGGGGGGCACTGATTGGGGGGGGGGGGAGGGGGGGGTGACAACACTGAGGGCCACCCATAGCACCGCCTGCAGGATCCAACCCTGGGGACACGGATATGGGGCGGGGGGGGGAGAGACGTTCCACCCCCCCACCCCCCCCCCAAAAAAAGGACCCGGTGCCATTCCTGCACCCAACGACCCCCAGGAAGTAATGGGGACCCCCCCCCCAAAAAAAAAAAGTGGGGGTGGCCCCGGGATGGGGTTGGATCCCCCCCCCCCCATTGCTGTTTATACCCTGTACAGACAAATACACTGTGGGCCAACGGGACCCCAAAAAACCACAGAGATTGGCCCCACAATGTTGTGTGACCCCCCCCGACCCCCCCCGGAATGGTCCCGGACCCCAAAAGAGCCGACATTCACCCCAAAATACCCCCCCCCCCCCCTTTAAGATATCTGCGATCCCCAAACCTTTGAGTTTTGCCCTACAAATGTCCCCATTAATGGGGGATTGGGGGGGGGGGGGGCTTTATTTCACCCCTCCGACACTGTATGGGGGGGGGTCTCAGTTTCGGGGGGGGGTCTCCGTTTCGGGGGGGGTCTCAGTTTCGGGGGGGGGGGGTTCATATATGTGTGTGGGGTTTGGGGTGTCCTCCTGGGCTCACGGTGCCCCCGGGGGGGTCCGGGATGGTGGCAGTTTTGGGTCGGTGGTCCTGGGCTTTGGGGGGGGGGGGGGGGGGGGGGGGGGGGCACCAGTATGCTCCCAGTGCCCCCAGTAACGTCCCAGCACAGCCCACTCCCCCCCCCCCCATCCATCACCGTTACCTCCCAGTATCCCCTCCTAATCCTTCCCAGTGCTCCCAGTCTCCTCCCAGTGCCCCCCCCCACTCCTTCCCAGTGCTCCCAGTCTCCTCCCAGTACCACCACCCCCCCCCCCGTTCCTTCCCAGTACCTCCTATTCTCATTGCTCCCAGTCCCTTCCCAGTACCCCCCCACTCCCTCCCAGTATCCCCCAGTACCCCCCCCCCCACACACACACACTCCTTCCCAGTGCTCCCAGTAACCTCCCAGTGCCCCCCCCCTCCCAGTATCCCCCAGTACCCCCCCACTCCTTCCCAGTGCTCCCAGTCCCTTCTCAGTACCCCCCACTCCTTCCCAGTGCTCCCAGTAACCCCCAATGCCCCCCCAGCTCCTTCCCAGTACCCCCCCTCCTTCCCAGTGCTCCCAGTCCCTTCCCAGTACCTCTCCCTTCCATCCCAGTGCTCCCAGTCCCTTCCCAGTACCCCCCACTCCTTCCCAGTGCTCCCAGTAACCCCCCAATGTCCCCCCAGCTCCTTCCCAGTACCCCTCCCTTCCATCCCAGTGCTCCCAGCTCCCTCCCAGTACCCCCCCAGTCCTTCCCAGTGCTCCCAGTAACCTCCCAATGCCCCCCAGTCCCTTCCCAGTACCCCCCCACTCCTTCCCAGTGCTCCCAGTCCCTTCCCAGTACCCCCCCACTCCTTCCCACCAAGACCCCCAACCCCCCCCCAGGACCCCAAATTCCCCCTCCCCCCCCGGACCCCCCAAACCCCCAGGAGCCCCCATTACCCCCCCCCAAGCTCCCTGACCCCCCCAGGACCCCAACCCCCCCCCAAGCTCCCCTACACCCCCCCCAAGACCCTCAAATCCCCCCCAGGACCCCAACCCCCTCCCCAGGCTCCCCTACATCCCCCCCAAGACCCTCAAATCCCCCCCAGGACCCCAAATCCCCCCCCTGCTCCCACCTTCCCGGCCCCACTTCATGGTGCTCAGTGCTATGGGGTCGGCCACGCCCTATAGGGCCTCTCCCCCCCCTCCAACCCCCCACCCCCATAAAGCACCCTCCTATGGGGGCCACACCCACCAGGGCCACCCATGGCCACTGCCCACGTCCCCAATGGCCCCAATGTCCCCATGTCCATAATGGCCCCATGTCCATAATGGCCCCATGTCCATAATGGCCCCAGTGTCCCCATGTCTATAATGGCCCCAATGGCCCCAATGTCTCCATGTCCATAATGGCCCCACATCCCCAATGACCCCATGTCCATAATGGCCCCAATGTCCCCAATGTCCCCATGTCCATAATGGCCCCAATGGCCCCATGTCCATAATGGCCCCAATGTCCCCAATGTCCCCACGTCCCCAATGGCCCCATGTCCATAATGTCCCCATGTCCATAATGGCCCCAATGTCCCCAATGTCCCCATGTCCATAATGGCCCCTCATCCCCAATGGTGTCCCCATGTCCACAACGTCCCAATGTCCCCACATCCCCAATGTCCCCATGTCCATAATGTCCCCAATGTCCCCACGTCCCCAATGTCCCCATGTCCATAATGGCTCCACATCCCCATTATGGACATGGGGACATCATGTCCCCAATGTCCCCACGTCCATAATGTCCCCATGTCCATAATGGCCCCAATGTCCCCACATCCCCAGTGTCCCCACGTCCATAATGGCCCGAATGGCCCCAATGTGCCCATGTCCATAATGGCCCCACGTTCATAATGTCCCCAATGTCCCCACATCCCCAATGTCCCCATGTCCATAATGTCCCCATGTCCATAATGGCCCCAATGTCCCCACGTCCCCAATGTCCCCATGTCCATAATGTTCTCATGTCCATAATGGCCCCACTGTCCCCATGTCCATAATGGCCCCACATCCCCAATGGTGTTCTCATGTCCATAATGTCCCCATTGTCCATAATGTCCCCAATGTCCCCATGTCCATAATGGCCCCAATGGCCCCAATGTCCCCATGTTCATAATGGCCCCACATCCTCAATGGTGTCCCCATGTCCATAATGGCCCCAGTGTCCCCAAACCCCCAATGTCCCCATGTCCATAATGTCCCCAATGTCCCCACGTCCCCAGTGGCCCCATGTACATAATGGCCCCATGTCCCCAATGTCCCCAGTGTCCCCATGTCCCCCCCCATGTCCCACTGTCCCCATACAGCTGGCAGTGCCACGTGTCCCGCCCCCCCCCCCCCTCGGTGTCCCCACGTCCCCCCCCACCCCCCAACTCTGTCCCCCAAAAAGGGGAACCGAAAGGGGAAGTGGTGCCGGGTGGGGGGCTTCTGGGAAAGGGATGGGCGGGGTGGGGACGTGGGGACATTGGGGACACCGGGATGGGGGGACATTGGGATGGGGGGACATTGGGGACAACGGGATGGGGGGGACATTGGAGACATTGGAATGGGGGGGACATTGGGGACACTGGGAAGAGGGGGACATTGGGGACATTGGGGACACTGGGATAGGGGGGACATTGGGGACACTGGGGACATGGGGATGGGGGAATGTGGGGACACCGGGAATGTGGGGATGGGGGGATGATGTCCCCAAGTAGTTCCAGGGGCCACCGTGGGGGACAATGAACCCCATTGAGGGACACCCAATGGGCCAACAGAACATTTATAGGGCCACGTAACAACGCGAGCGACCCGACATGAAGCCAAAGGGGGACAATGGGTGGCGCTGAGTGACACCAATGGCTCCCAATGTCCCCAGGAGGGACAATGGACCCCATTGAGGGACACCCAACACCGAAGGTCACCCAATGGGCCCCAATACCACCTATAGGGCCACGTATCAACATGAGCATCCCAACATGAAGACAACGGAGGACAATGGGTGGCGCTGAGTGACACCAATGGGTCCCAATGTCCCCAAGTAGTTCCCAGGGCCACCAGGAGGGACAATGGACCCCATTGAGGGACACCCAACGCTGAAGGTCACCCAATGGGCCAACAGAACATTTATAGGGCCACGTATCAACATGAGCGACCCGACATGAAGCCAAAGGGGGACAATGGATGGCGCTGAGTGACACCAATGGCTCCCAATGTCCCCAGGAGACGCTGAGTGCCACCAGGAGGGACAATGGACCCCACTGAGTGACACCCAACACCGAAGGCCACCCAATGGGCCCCAATACCACCTATAGGGCCACATATCAACACGAGCGTCCCAACATGAAGCCAAATGGAGACAATGGATGGTGTTGAGTGACACCAATGGCTCCCAATGTCCCCGCAGAGCTCTGAGTGCCATCAGGAGGGACAATGGACCCCATTGAGGGACACCCAACGCCAAAGGCCACCCAATGGGCCCCAATACCACCTATAGGGCCACATATCAACATGAGCATCCCAACATGAAGACAACGGAGGGCAATGGGTGGCGCTGAGTGACACCAATGGCTCCCAATGTCCCCAAGTAGTTCCCAGGGCCACCAGGAGGGACAATGGACCCCATTGAGGGACACCCCACACCAAAGGTCACCCAATGGGCCAACAGAACATTTATAGGGCCACATATCAACATGAGCGACCCGACATGAAGCCAAAGGAGGACAACTGGTTGCGTTGAGTGACACCAATGGCTCCCAATGTCCCCAGGAGGGACAATGGACCCCATTGAGGGACACCCAACGCCGAAGGTCACCCAATGGGCCCCAATACCACCTATAGGGCCACGTATCAACATGAGCATCCCAACATGAAGACAACGGAGGGCAATGGGTGGCGCTGAGTGACACCAATGGCTCCCAATGTCCCCACAGAGCTCTGAGTGCCATCAGGAGGGACAACGGACCCCATTGAGGGACACCCCACACCAAAGGTCACCCAATGGGCCAACAGAACATTTATAGGGCCACGTAACAACGCGAGCGACCCGACATGAAGCCAAAGGAGGACAATGGGTGGCGCTGAGTGACACCAATGGCTCCCAATGTCCCCAGGAGGGACAATGGACCCCATTGAGGGACACCCAACGCCGAAGGTCACCCAATGGGCCCCAATACCACCTATAGGGCCACGTATCAACATGAGCGTCCCAACATGAAGACAAAGGAGGGCAATGGGTGACATTGAGTGACACCAATGGCTCCCAATGTCCCCAGGAGGGACAATGGACCCCATTGAGGGACACCCAACGCTGAAGGTCACCCAATGGGCCCCAATACCACCTATAGGGCCACGTATCAACATGAGCATCCCAACATGAAGACAATGGAGGACAATGGGTGGTGCTGAGTGACACCAATGGCTCCCAATGTCCCCACAGAGCTCTGAGTGCCATCAGGAGGGACAACGGACCCCATTGAGGGACACCCAACGTTGAAGGTCACCCAATGGGCCCCAATACCACCTATAGGGCCACGTATCAACACGAGCATCCCAACATGAAGACAACGGAGGACAACGGGTGGCGTTGAGTGACACCAATGGCTCTGAACATCAACACGAGCGTCCCCCCCCCAAAGAGGTGACCCCCTCCTCCCCCCACCCCACGCCTCGGCGCCCCTCATCTCCCCTCCAGGCTCTTATCCCGCGCGATGACCCCCTCCTCAAACTTGATCATCAGCGTGGTCCCCTTGTGCCAATGCGCCGTCACCTTGGCCGGGAAGCCGCTGGCTCCCAGCACGGCCTCCACCAGGCCGGCCGTGAAGGCGGCGCAGTTGAGGGTGCTGTTCTCCCTGGGCACGGAGATGAAGGTGTTGACCAGAGGCTCGCGTTCGATCACGTAGTACGTCTTGTCGTCGTCGTTGGCCTGCTCCAGCTTGTCGGCCTCCTTCCCGAACAGGGCCCTCCACACGGGGCCCTTGACGAACAGGAGGACGCTCAGCACTTTGGTCTCGCGCCGCCCCCCCCTCTCGCGGCTCACCAGGGGGTCCAGGAGGCGGAGGCCCACTTGGTGGCCCAGTTGGGCCAGCTTGGATTGCAGCTCGGCCACGGAGTAGACCCGGCGCTGGCAGTACTGCACCAACTCGCAGAAGAGCAGAGCGAAGGCGCTCAGACTCACCTCCCCCCGCGGGCGGCCCAGGGGGCGCTCCAGCAGTGGGGATTTGCCGCGGGTGAAGCGCGATTCCATGGGGCCTGCATGGGGGGGATGGGGGGAGTGAGGGGGGCTGGGGGTGGGGGAGCCATGGGGTGGGCAGGGGAACCCCTTGGGGGGGGACTCAATGGGGGCTGATGGGTGGGAGGGTCATCATTGGGTGGGGTGGGGGGTGGGAGAGACCATGGCCCTACATTGGGGGGATGGGGGGAGTGAGGAGAGTTGGGGGGTGGGAGGGGGATGGGGGGTGGAAAGGGGGGTAGGGTGGGGTGGGCAGGGGAACCCCTTGGGTGGGAGGGCGGTCATTGGGTGGGGTGGGAGAGTGATTCCATGGGGCCTGCGGGGGGGGGATGGGGGGAGTGAGGGGGGCTGGGGGTGGGAGGGGGATTGGGGGTGGGGGAGCCATGGGGTGGGCAGGGGAACCCCTTGGGGGGGGACTCAATGGGGGCTGATGGGTGGGAGGGTCATCACTGGGGGGTGGGAGACTCCATGGCCCTACATTGGGGGGATGGGGGGAGTGAGGGGGGTTGGGGGGTGGGAGGCAGATGGGGGGTGGGAGGGGGTGGGGGAGCCATGGGGTGGGCAGGGGAACCCCTTGGGGGGGGACTCAATGGGGGCTGATGGGTGGGAGGGCGGTCATTGGGTGGGGTGGGGGGTGGGAGAGTGATTCCATGGGGCCTGCGGGGGGGGGGGATGGGGGGAGTGAGGGGGGCTGGGGGGTGGGAGGGGGTGGGGGAGCCATGGGGTGGGCAGGGTGATGGAGTTCAATGGGCATTGAACCCCTTTGGGGGGGGTTCAATGGGGGCTGATGGGTGGGGGGACCTCATTGGGTTGGGTGGGGGCTGGGAGACTCCATGGCCCTACATTGGGGGGATGGGGGGAGTGAGGGGGGTTGGGGGGTTGGGGGGGGGATGGGGTGGGCAGGGGAACCCTTTGGGGGGGGATTCAGTGGGGGCTGATGGGTGGGAGGGCAGTCATTGGGTGGGGTGGGAGAGTGATTCCATGGGGCCTGCATGGGGGGGGATGGGGGGAGTGAGGGGGGCTGGGGGTGGGGGAGCCATGGGGTGGGGGGATTCAATGGGGGATGATGGGTGGGGGGATCTCATTGGGTTGGGTGGGGGCTGGGAGACTCCATGGCCCTACATTGGGGGGATGGGGGGAGTGAGGGGGGCTGGGGGGTGGGAGGGGGATTGGGGGTAGGGGAGCCATGGGGTGGGCAGGGGAACCCCTTTGGGGGGGGGATTCAATGGGGGCTGATGGGTGGGAGGGTCATCATTGGGGGGTGGGAGACTCCATGGCCCTACATTGGGGGGATGGGGGGAGTGAGGGGGGTTGGGGGGGGGATGGGGGGGTGGGAGGGGGTGGGGGAGCCATGGGGTGGGCAGGGGAACCCCTTTGGGGGGGGGGGGATTCAATGGGGGCTGATGGGTGGGGGGACCTCATTGGGTGGGGTGGGGAACCCACTGTGTGGGGGGGGGGGGCTGTGGGGGGGTGTTGGGTGGGGGGAGGGGACCCGTTGGGTGGGGGAGAACCCATTGGGAGCTGATGGGTGGGGGGGGGGGGGGGGGCACTCATTGGGAGACCTTTGGTGGGGGGGGGGGGGAATTCATTGGGGGTGGGAGGGGCACTCATTGGGTTGGGGGGGGGAGCCTTTTTTGGGGGGGGGTCTTTGGGATCCCTCGGAAGGGGGGGGGGGAACCCTTTGGGGTGGGGGAGGGGCGAAGGGAGCGCTCGGTTGGGGGGGGGGAACCCATAAGGAGACTTCATTTTGGGGGGGGGGGGGCACCCATATCCCCACTGGAAGGGAACGGGGCCCCCATAGAGCCTCAGGGCCCTTCTGGGGGGGTCCCCAGAGCCCCCCGCGCCCCATCGCCCCCCCGTGCCCCCCCCCACCCCCCCCAGGTAGCCCCCTACCACCAACGCTGTTGTCGTTCCGCTCTGTCGCTTTACGGCCACCGCTGTCGTAAAAGCGCTGCGCTTCCGCTTTACGGCCGCCGCTGTCGTAAAAGCGCCGCCCCGAGCGGGGAGGGAGCGATGGGCGGGCCGGAGCGGAAGGGGCGGGGCCAGGGGCGGAAAGCTCCGCCCCCAACCGGAAGGGCGGGTGGACGTGCCGCTCAGGGGGAGCGGAACCCCATGGAGAGCCATGGAGACCCACAGACCCCACAGAGTGACCCACAGAGACCCAGAGATCCCATAGAGAGACCCATAGCGAGATCCCACAGAGATCCCATAAAGTGACCCATAGAGACCCCATAGAAAGACCCCATAGGGGAGACCCATAGAGAAACCCCATAAATGGACCCTATAGAGAAACTCGTAGAGACCCCATAGAGAAACCCCATAAAGGGACCCCATAGGAAAACCCCGTAGAGATCCATAGAGAAACCCCATAAAGAGATCTCATAGAGAAACCCCATAGAGAGACCCCATAGAGTTACCATATAAGGGGACCCCGTAGAGAAACCCCATAGAGATCCATAGAGAAACCCCATAGAGAGACCCCATAGAGAAACCCCACAGAGATCCCATAACTGTGACCCATGTGAGTCTGAACTGCTGACCCATGGGATCTGTGGGGCGCATATGGGTGCTATGGGACTCCTGTGGGGTCTGTGGAGTGCCTATGGGGTCTGTGGGGTCCCTTTGGGGTCTGTGGGTGCTGTGGGGCGCCTATGGGGTCTGTGGGGTCCCTTTGGGGTCTGTGGGTGCTGTGGGGCGCCTATGGGGTCTGTGGGGTCCCTTTGGGGTCTGTGGGTGCTGTGGGGTGCCTATGGATGCTACGGGGTGCCTATGGGGTCTGTGGGGTCCCTTTGGGGTCTGTGGGTGCTGTGGGGCGCCTATGGGTGCTATGGGGCACCTTTGGGGTCTGTGGGGTCCCTTTGGGGTCTGTGGGTGCTGTGGGGCGCCTATGGGTGCTATGCGGTGCCTATGGGTGCTATGGGGCACCTATGGGGTCTGTGGGGTTCCTTTGGGGTCTGTGGGTGCTATGGGGTGCCTATGGGGGCTGTGGGGTTCCTTCGGGGTCTGTGGGGTCCCTTTGGGGTCTGTGGGGCACCTATGGGTGCTATGGGATGCCTATGGGTGCTATGGGGTGCCTATTAGGTCTGTGGGGTCCCTTTGGGGTCTGTGGGTGCTGTGGGGCACCTAAGGGTACTATGGGACTCCTGTGGGGTCTATGGAGTGCCTATGGGGTCTGTGGGGTCCCTTTGGGATCTGTGGCTGGTGTGGGGCACCTATGGGTGCTATGGGGCGCCTATGGAGTCTGTGGCGTCTCTTTGGGGTCTGTGGGGTCCCTTTGGGGTCTGTGGGTGCTATGGGGTGCCTATGGGTGCTATGGGGCACCTATGGGGTCTGTGGGGTCCCTTTGGGCTCTGTGGGTGCTGTGGGGCGCCTATGGGGTCTGTGTGCGCTGCCATCCATGTCAGCCATGTAATCCATCACCCATCAGCTGCCACTTCTCACCCGTGTGACCCCACATCACCCCATGTCACCCCATGTCACCCCATATGACCCCATGTGACCCCATGTGACCCCATGTCACCCCATGTCACCCCATGTCACCCCACGACACCCCATATGACCCCATGTGACCCCATGTGATCCCATGTCACCCCATGTCACCCCATATGACCCCACGTGACCCCACGTGATCCCATGTCACCCCATGTCACCCCACGACACCCCATATGACCCCATGTCACCCCATGTCACCCCATGTCACCCCATAGCACCCATGTCACCCCATGTTACCCCACGTCATCCCATAGCACCCATGTGACCCCATGTGACCCCATGTGACCCCACGTCACCCCACGTCATCCCACGTGACCCCATGTCCCCCATGTCCCCCCATGTCCCCCATGTCCCCCCATGCCCCCCCATGTCACCTCATGTCCCCTATGTCCCCCCACTCCCCCCCATGCCCCCCCATGTCACCCATGTGACCCCCATTTCCCCCCATGTCCCCCCATGTCCCCCTATGTCCCCCCCACGCCCCCCTATGCCCCCCCACGTCCCCGATGTCCCCCCATGTCCCCCATGTCCTCCATGCCCCCCCATGTCCCCCCACACCCCCCCTCATGTCTCCCCCATGCCCCCCATATCCCCTACAACCCCCCTATGCCCCCCATGTCCCCCCATGCCCCCCCATGTCCCACACCCCCCCCATATCCCCAATGTCCCCCCACACCCCCCCTTTCCCCCCCCCATGTCCCCCCATGTCTCTCCACGCCCCCCATGCCCCACATATCCCCTATGCCCCCCCATGCCCCCCATGCCCCCCCATGTCCCCTATGTCCCCCCACACCCCCCCTATGCCCCCCCCATGTCCCCCATGCCCCCCATGCCCCCCCATGTCCCCCCATGTCCCCCCACACCCCCCCCATGCCCCCCCATGTCCCCTATGTCCCCCCACACCCCCCCCATGCCCCCCCATGTCCCCCCATGTCCCCTATGTCCCCCCACACCCCCCTATGCCCCCCCATGTCCCCCCACACCCCCCCTTTGCCCCCCCATGTCCCCCCATGTCTCTCCACGCCCCCCATGCCCCCCATATCCCCCACAACCCCCCTATGCCCCCCATGTCCCCCCACGCCCCCCCTATGCCCCCCCATGTCCCCCCATGTCTCTCCACGCCCCCCATGCCCCCCATATCCCTTATGCTCCCCCCATGCCCCCCCATGTCCCTCATGTCCCCCCACACCCCCCCTATGCCCCCCCAGGTCCTCCCACGCCCCAACTATGCCCCCCCACACCCCCCCCACGTCCCCCCACGCCCCCCACGCCCCCCCCCCATCACGTGTGTCCCCTGCTGCCCCGTGTCACCCTCCGCACCGCGTGCCCCCCGCGTCCCCCCCCCCCCCCCCCCCATGTCACGTGTGTCCCCCCCGTGTCCCCGTGGGGTTGGGGGTGGGGGGGGGTGGGGGATTATGGGTGCAATTAAAGCCATTTGGGTAATTGCGCGGCACTGCCAGCGCGGATTGGGGACGCAGAGGGGGGGCGGCACCCACTGACCCCCCCCCCCACCCCCCCAACTCACAGAGCTCAGAGCACCCACAGGGACCCATAGCACCCATAGAGACCCATAGGGCCCCATAGCACCCATAGGGCCCCATTGCACCCATAGGGACCCCATAGCACCCATAGGGCCCCATTGCACCCATAGGGACTGCATAGCACCCATAGGAACTCATAGGGCCCCATAGCACCCATAGGGCCCCATTGCACCCATAGGGACCCCATAGCACCCATAGGGCCCCATTGCACCCATAGGGACCCCATAGCACCCATAGGGCCCCATAGCACCCATAGGGACCCCATAGCACCCATAGGGCCCCATTGCACCCATAGGGCCCCAAAGCACCCATAGGAACTCATAGGGCCCCATAGCACCCATAGGGCCCCATTGCACCCATAGGGACCCCATAGCACCCATAGGAACCCATAGGACCCATAGGGCCCCATAGCACCCATAGGAACTCATAGGGCCCCATAGCACCCATAGGGCCCCATAGCACCCATAGGAACCCATAGCACCCATAGGGACTGCATAGCATCCATAGGGCCCCATAGCACCCATAGGAACTCATAAGGCCCCATAGCACCCATAGGGCCCCATTGCACCCATAGGGACCCCATAGCACCCATAGGGCCCCATAGCACCCATAGGGCCCCATAGCACCCATAGGGACCCCATAGCACCCATAGGGCCCCATAGCACCCATAGGGACCCCATAGCACCCATAGGAACCCATAGGGCCGCATAGCACCCATAGGGCCCCATAGCACCCATAGGAACTCATAGGGCCACATAGCACCCATAGGAACCCATAGGGCCCCATAGCACCCATAAGGCCCCATAGCACCCATAGGAACTCATAAGGCCCCACAGCACCCATAGGGCTCCATAGCACACATAGGGACTGCATAGCATCCATAGGGCCCCATAGCACCCATAGGGCCCCATAGCACCCATAGGGACCCCATAGCACCCATAGGGCCCCATTGCACCCATAGGGACCCCATAGCACCCACAGGAACCCATAGCACCCATAGGAACCCATAGGGCCCCATAGCACCCATAGGGCTCCATTGCACCCATGGGGACCCATAGGGCCCCATAGCACCCATAGGGACTCCATAGCACCCATAGGGCTCCATTGCACCCATAGGAACCCATAGGGCCCCATAGCACCCATAGGGACTCCATAGCACCCATAGGGCTCCATTGCACCCATAGGAACCCATAGGGCCCCATAGCACCCATAGGGACTCCATAGCACCCATAGGGCTCCATTGCACCCATAGGAACCCATAGGGCCCCATAGCACCCATAGGGACTCCATAGCACCCATAGGGCTCCATTGCACCCATAGGAACCCATAGGGCCCCATAGCACCCGTAGGGCCCCATAGCACCCATAGGGACTGCATAGCACCCATGGAGACCCCATAGGGACCCCATAGTGTCCCCATAGCACCCATAGGAACCCATAGCACCCATAGAGACCCCATAGGGACCCCATAGGGTCCCCATAGCACCCATAGGGCCCCACAGTGCCCCATAGGGCCCCACGGTGACCCATAGGCCCCCACAGCACCCATATGGTCGCCGGGGGCACCCATATGGTTCCCCCCCCC
>NC_052561.1:0-50290 GCF_016699485.2 Gallus gallus | reverse complement strand
CCCCTCCTGTTCGATCATGGAAATAGGGGGCAGAGACCCCCATGGGTCACCCCACAATGGGATGAGGACACCCCCCCCGCCCCCACGATGGCAGTGTCCCCATACCCCCATACCCCCACATCCATACCACATACCCCCAATACCCCCTACCCCATAACCATACCCCACCATTGCACCCCCATATTCCTACATCCCACACCCCCACCCCCACTCCCGTTGCTCCCCACATCCCTTTGCCCCCACAGCCCCTCACTCAATTTTCCGACTCCTGTCCCTTTAAATCCGCCGCCATCTTTCTCTCGCCTTCGCTCACCGGGCGCTCCATTACGCGTGCGCGCACCCCCCCCCCAACAGCGTCGCAACAGGAAGTGCGTCACAAATCGCGACCGGAAGTGGGCGCGCCGTGCGCTGGAGGTTTCCAGAAGCGGCCGAGAGCGGCGGACGGGCGCGGGGGGGGCGGTTTAGGAGGGGTGCGGTTCCGCTATGGTGGATTACAGCGTCTGGGACCACATCGAGGTGTCGGACGATGAGGACGAGACGCACCCCAACATCGACACCGCCTCCCTCTTCCGATGGCGGCACCAGGTGGGGCGCGGCCCGGCCTCAGGGCCCGGCTCTGCTCGTAGGCCCCGTTGCCATGGCGACCGCGACCCCCTCCCCGTTGCCATGGCGATGCCCCCCTTCCCCCCGCTGCCCCTTTTTCCCCTCGCCCCCCCCGCGCCGTCCCCGTGGGGATGCAGCGTCCCCGTTGCTATGCTTACCGGTGCCCACCCCCCCCAAGGGCCCATAGCCCCACCTCAGCGCCCCCCAGCTTTGTTGGGGGGGGCCTCATCCGCTTCCCAGCCCCGTCCTCATGGGAGACCCCATTTTGTCCCCCCCTTCCCTTCCCTTCCCTTCCCTTCCCTTCCCTTCCCTTCCCTTCCCTTCCCTTCCCTTCCCTTCCCTTCCCTTCCCTTCCCTTCCCTTCCCTTCCCTTCCCTTCCCTTCCCTTCCCTTCCCAGAGCTGTCCCCATGGAGATCTCCACTCCTTCCCCAGGGTTGGTCCCCTTTGGAGTTTTCAGCCCCCTCCCCGCGGGGGTCCCCAGGACAGTTCCCCCCCCCACCCCCATCCCACGGCTGTCCCCATCTCATCCTCGTTGAGGGCTCAGTCCCATCCCCGCAGCTGTCCCCGTGCTGTCCCCATTGGGACCCCCCTTCCCAGTCCCGTCTCCATGGGGGTGTCCCTCCATCCCTGTCCCCGTAGGGGTCCTCATCCCATCCCCTCGGGGGTTCCTGAGGCCCTCCCCACGGGGGACCCCGTCCTCTCCCCATCCCAGACCCCGTGTGGTCCCCCAGAGTTGTCCCCGTGCTGTCCCCATCTTCTCCCCATTCTGTCCCCACAGAGGTCCCCACCCCCTCCCCGGGGCTGTCCCCGTGGGAGTCCCCATCCTATCCTTATGGTGGTCCCCAACGTTTCCCTATGGGGGTCTCCGTGGTGGTCCGCATCCCCTCCCCAGGGCTGTCCCCATGGGAGTCCCCATCCTATCCTTATGGTGGTCCCCAACGTCTCCCTATGGGGATCTCCATGGTGGTCCCCATCCCTTCCTCAGAGCTGCCCCCGTGGGGATTGCCATCTCTCCAGAGCTGTCCCCATCCCTATGGGGGTCACCACCCCCTCCTCAGAGCTGTCTCCATCCCTATGGGGGTCACCACCCCCTCCTCAGAGCTGTCCCCATCCCTGTGGGGGTCACCACCCCCTCTTCAGAGCTGTCCCCATCCCTATGGGGGTCACCACCCCCTCCTCAGAGTTGTCCCCATCCCATTCTCATCGTGGTCCCCATCCTCTCCCTATGGGGGTCTCCGTGGTGGTCCGCATCCCCTCCCCAGGGCTGTCCCCACGGGGGTCACCATCCCCTTCCCAGAGTTGCCTTCCAGAACAGGCTTTGGGGTCCCCCCTTCCCACCTTGGGGGGAGGGAAAGGGGGCTGACCCCCCACCCCCATTTTTCCCTGCTCAGTCATCCTTGCTCGGCGTCAGAGCTGCCCCTACTGCATGCACTGGGATGGGGAGGTTGGAGGGGGGGGGGGGGGATGTTTGCTCCTTGCTCCCCACCCCCCAAAGCCCCAAAAACATGAGACAACCCCCCCCCCCCCACACACACACACACTTCCAGGCCCGCGTGGAGAGGATGGAGCAGTTCCAGAAAGAGAAAGAAGAGCTGGACAAGGGCTGCAGGGAATGCAAGAGGAAACTCGCCGAGTGCCAGAAGAAACTGAAAGAGTTGGAGGTGGCGGAGCCCGGGGGGGGATCCGGGGGGGTCCGGGGGGAGAGGGAGAGGCTGCAGGCGGAGGCGCAGCAGCTGCGCCACGAGGAGAGGAACTGGGAGAGCAAAATGGAGGAGCTGCGCAAGAAGGAGAAGAATATGCCCTGGAACGTCGACACGCTGAGCAAGGACGGCTTCAGCAAGGTGGGTGGGGGGAGGGATGTACGCCCCCCCCCCCCTCCCCATGTCTTGGGGTTGTCCCCCCATTGCTGCCCCGTTGGGTCTTCTCCATTGGGTGGCTGCCCCCCCCGTCCCCATTGGTGCCCTCATTGGGCTCGTATTGGGTCTCCTCCCCCCTTTGGGTTCCCTCCCCACCCCATTGGGTGTGCCCCCATTGGGGTCACATTGGGTCCTCTTTGTTTGGTGTACCCCCATTGGCTGTCCCCTCCTCTCGTTGGGTCCCCCCCCCTCATGGGTGCCCACATCGGGGTCACATTGTGTGTCCCCCCCCCCGTTCCCCCCCCCCCCCCGCAGAGCGTTTTCAACGTGAAGGCAGAGGAGAAGGAGGAGACGGAGGAGCAGAAGGA
This sequence comes from Gallus gallus, assembly GCF_016699485.2. Lineage (NCBI taxonomy): Eukaryota > Metazoa > Chordata > Aves > Galliformes > Phasianidae > Gallus > Gallus gallus. The sequence goes on along the minus strand of NC_052561.1, from coordinate 47,462 downwards.
GCAGAAGCACAAAACCTTCGTGGAGCGCCACGAGAAGCAGATCAAGCACTTTGGTGAGGGGGGGCCGCCCCACACCCCGCCCCACACCCCCCAGCCTGGGGGTCCTACCCCACACCCTGCCCCAAACCCCTCCATGCACCCCCCCCAACCTGGGGGTCCCTCCCACCACACACGTTTCCCTACTACTGTCCAGGGGGGGTTGTTGTGGTTTTATTTTGGAGGGCTGGTCTCTCTCTCCTTTGGAGGACCGATCTCTATTTCCTTTTGGAGGACCAATTTCTCTCCTTTGGAGGACCGATCTCTCTCTCCTTTGGAGGACCAATCTCTCTCTCCTTTGGAGGACCGATCTCTCTCTCCTTTGGAGGACCGATCTCTCTTCCCTTTTGGAGGACCGATCTCTCTTCCCTTTTGGAGGACCGATCTCTCTTCCCTTTTGGAGGACTGATCTTTCTCTCCTTTGGAGGACCGATCTCTCTCTCCTTTTGGAGGACTGATCTCTCTCCTTTGGAGGACCGATCTTTCTCTCCTTTGGAGGACCGATCTCTCTCCTTTTGGAGGACTGATCTCTCTCCTTTGGAGGACCGATCTTTCTCTCCTTTGGAGGACCGATCTCTCTCTCCTTTGGAGGATCGATCTCACTCCTTTGGAGGACCGATCTCTCTCTCCTTTTGGAGGACTGATCTCTCTCTCCTTTGGAGGACTGATCTCTCTCTCCTTTGGAGGACCGATCTCACTCCTTTGGAGGACCGATCTCTCTTCCCTTTTGGAGGACCGATCTCTCTTCCCTTTTGGAGGACCGATCTCTCTTCCCTTTGGGAGGACTGATCTTTCTCTCCTTTGGAGGACCGATCTCTCTCTCCTTTGGAGGACCGATCTCTCTCTCCTTTGGAGGACTGATCTCTCTTCCCTTTTGGAGGACTGATCTCTCTCTCCTTTGGAGGGCTGATCTCTCTCTCCTTTTGGAGGACTGATCTCTCTCCTTTGGAGGACTGATCTCTCTCCTATGGAGGACCGATCTCTCTCTCCTTTTGGAGGACCGATCTTTCTCTCCTTTGGAGGACTGATCTCTCTCCTATGGAGGACCGATCTCTCTCTCCTTTGGAGGACTGATCTCTCTCCTTTGGAGGACCGATCTCTCTCTCCTTTTGGAGGACCGATCTTTCTCTCCTTTTGAAGGACTGATCTCTCTCTCCTTTGGAGGACCGATCTCTCTCTCCTTTGGAGGACTGATGTCTCTCTCCTTTGGAGGACCGATCTCTCTCTCCTTTTGGAGGACCGATCTCTCTCTCCTTTTGGAGGACTGATCTCTCTCTCCTTTTGGAGGACCGATCTCTCTGCTATGGAGGACTGATCTCTCCTTTTGGAGGTCTGATCTCTCCTTTGGAGGACTGATGTCTCTCTCCTTTGGAGGACTGATCTCTCTCTCCTTTTGGAGGACCGATCTCTGTCCTTTGGAGGACTGATGTCTCTCTCCTTTTGGAGGACTGATCTCTCTCTCCTTTTGGAGGACTGATGTCTCTCTCCTTTTGGAGGACCGATCTCTCTCTCCTTTTGGAGGACTGATCTCTCTCCTTTGGAGGACTGATCTCTCTCTCCTTTGGAGGACCAATTTCTCTCTCCTTTTGGAGGACCGATCTCTCTCCTTTGGAGGACCGATCTCTCTTTCTCTGGGCTGCAATTGTTCCTTTTTGAGGTCTGATCTCTTTTTAGGGTCCATTCCCTGTGTTTGGGGGATGATGTCTCATTTTGGACCCCCCCCCCCCCCCCCCCCCCCCCTTTCCAGGCATGCTGCGGCGCTGGGACGACAGCCAGAAGTACCTCTCGGACAACCCACACCTCGTTTGCGAGGAGACTGCTAATTACCTGGTCATCTGGTGCATCGACCTGGAGGTGGAGGAGGTCTGGACGCCCCCCCCCCCCCCCAATGCCCCTTTTTGGGGCGTTCTGTGTCCCTTCTCTGTGATTTGGGGCTTTCTTTTTGGGGGGAGGGGGGGCGGATCCATTCCAGGCTCTTTTGAGGACTTTGGGGTTTTCTTTTGGGGTCTCCTTTTGGGGTTCCCTTTGGGGTCATTTTGGTTCCTTTTGGTATCTCCTTTTGGGGTTCATTTGAGGGTTGCTTCAGTTGCTTTTGGGGTTTCCTTTTGGGATTCCTTTATGCAGTTCCCTTTGGGTTCCTTTTGGTATCCCCTTTTGTTATCTCCTTTTGGGTCTCCATTTGAGGTCTCCATTTGAGGTCTCATTTTGGGTCTTCTTTTGGGTCTCCTTTGGGGTCTTTTTGGTTCCTTCTAAGTTCCTTTTGGGGCTCATTTGAGGGTTGCTTCGGTCGCTTTTGGGGTTTCCTTTTGGGATTCCTTTATGCAGTTCCCTTTGGGTTCCTTTTGGTATCTCCTTTTGGTGTCTCCTTTTGGGTCTCCATTTGAGGTCTCCTTTTGGGTCTCCTTTGGGGTCATTTTGGTTCCTTTTGGTATCTCCTTTTGGGGTTCATTTGAGGGTTGCTTTGGTCGCTTTTGGGGTTTCCTTTCGGGATTCCTTTATGGAGTTCCCTTTGGGTTCCTTTTGGTGTCTCCTTTTGGTATCTCCTTTTGGGTCTCCTTTTGGGTCTCCTTTGGGGTCTTTTTGGTTCCTTTTCGGCTCCTTTTGGGGTTCATTTGAGGGTTGCTTTGGTCGCTTTTGGGGTTTCCTTTTGGGGTTTCCTTTTGGGGTTTCCTTTTGGGGTTTCCTTTTGGGGTTTCCTTTTGGGATTCCTTTATGGAGTTCCCTTTGGGTTCCTTTTGGTATCCCCTTTTGGTGTCTCCTTTTGGATCTCCATTTGAGGTATCCTTTTGGGTCTCCTTTTGGGTCTTTTCGGCTCCTTTTCGGCTCCTTTTGGGGTTCATTTGAGGGTTGCTTCGGTCGCTTTTGGGGTTTCCTTTTGGGGTTTCCTTTTGGGATTCCTTTATGGAGTTCCCTTTGGGTTCCTTTTGGTATCTCCTTTTGGGTCTCCATTTGAGGTCTCCATTTGAGGTCTCCTTTCGGGTCTCCTTTTCGGGTCCTTTTGATCTGCCTTCGGGGTCTCCATTTGGGGTTCCCTTTTGTAGTCCTGACCCCCCCCTCCCCGTTCCCCCCACAGAAGCAGGCTCTGATGGAGCAGGTCGCCCACCAGACCATCGTCATGCAGTTCATCCTGGAGTTGGCCAAGAGCCTCAAGGTGGATCCGCGCGCGTGCTTCCGTCAGTTCTTCACCAAAATCAAGGTGGGCCTCACCCCCAAAACCCCCCCAAAACCCCCCTAAAACCCCCCGAAACCCCCCCGGAACCCCCACAGGAGGGGATTCCCACCCAAACCGGCCCTCCCCGCCCCACAGACCGCCGACCAGCAGTACATGGAGGGCTTCAACGATGAGTTGGAGGCCTTCAAGGAGCGCGTGCGCGGCCGGGCCAAGGCGCGCATCGAGAGGGCCATGCGGGAGTACGAGGAGGAGGAGCGGCAGAAGCGCCTGGGGCCCGGCGGCCTCGACCCCGTCGACGTCTACGAGTCCCTCCCACCCGTGAGTGCCGTCATCTGGGGGTCGAACCCCCCACTTCTCGGGGTCATACCCCCCATTTCTTGGGATCAAAACCCCACTTCTTGGGATCAAACCCCCAATTTTGGGCTCAACCCCCCCCTTTTTGGGGTCAACCCCCACTTTTCAGGGTCAAACCCCCACTTCTCAGGGTCAACCCCCCACTTTGGGCTCTAACCCCCCCCTTTTTGGGATCAACCTCCACCTTTTTGGGGTCGAACCCCCCCATTTTGGGCTCTAACCCCCCCCCTTTTTGGGGTCAACCCCCCCCTTTTTGGGCTCAACCCCCACCTTTTTGGGGTCGAACTCCACTTTTTGGGGTCGAACCCCCACTTTTTTGGGGTCAACCCCCCCCTTTATTGGGCTCAACCCCCCCCTTTTTGGGCTCAACCCCCACCTTTTTGGGGTCGAACTCCACTTTTTGGGGTCGAACCCCCACTTTTGGGGGACAAACCCCCACTTTTTTGGGACCAAACCCCCACTTCCTAGGGTCAAACCCCCACTTTTTGGGCTCTAATCCCCACTTTTTGGGCTCTAACCCCCCACTTTGGGCTCTAACCCCCCCTTTATGGGGTCAAACCCCACTTTTTGGGGACAAACCCCCCACTTCTTGGGGTCAAAGTCCCAATTTTTGGGATCAAACTCCCACTTTTGGGGCTCAGCCACCCCCTTTTTGGGGTCAAACCCCCACTTTTCGGGGTCAACCCCCCACTTCTTGGGCTCAACCCCCCACTTCTTGGGGTCAAACCCCCACTTCTTGGGATCAAACCCCCACCTTCTGGGGTCAACCCCCACCTTCTGGGGTCAAACCCCCACTTTCTGGGGTCAAACCCCACCTTTTTGGGGACAACCCCCACTTTTGGGGGGTCAACTTCCCCCTTTATGGGGCCAAACCGCGCTTTTTGGCGACAAACCCCCACTTTTTGGGCTCAACCCCCTCTTTTTGGGCTCAAACCCCCACTTTTCGGGCTCAACCCCCCACTTCTTGGGCTCAACACCCCACTTCTTCGGATCAAACCCCCCTTTCTGGGCTCAACCACCCCCCTTTTAGGCGTCAAACCCCACTTTTTGGGGACAAACCCCCACTTTTTGGGATCAACCCCCCACTTTTATGATCAAACCCCCACTTTTTGGGGTTTTCTGTGTTCAGAGCTGTTGGCCATAACCCCGTAGAGGCCCACAGTTGACGAGCGTGGCCATTTTGGGGAGGAATTCCCAATTTCAGTGAGTTTTTTGTGCATTTTGACCCATTGCTGTGACCCCATTGACATCTATGAGTCCCTCCTGCCCGTGAGCGCGGCGATTTTGGGGTCAAATCCCCCTTTTTGGGGGTTAACCCCCCCTTTTTGGGTCGAACCCCCACTTTTGGGGGATAAACGCCCCCTTCTTGGGGTCAAACCCCCAATTTAGGTGTCAAACCCCACTTTTTGGGGTCAAACACCCACTTTTTGGGCTCAATCCTCTCTTTTTGGGATCAACCCCTCTCTTTTTGGGCTCAATACCCCACTTTTTGGGGACAAACCTCGACTTTTTGGGATCAAGCCCCCAATTTCTGGGATCAAATCCCCCCTTTTTGGGGTTTCCTCTATTGTGAGCCGTTGGCCACGACCCCACGGAGGTCACTGAGTCTCCGTGTCCCGCGAATACGGTCCTTTTGGGGTGAAATCCCCACTCTTTGGGGTTTCCCATATTCGGAGGCGTTCCTTTAGGAGCTCCCTGAGGAGTACACGTTGTGAAGGTGGCACTTTTTTAGGGGGAGAAATACCCATTTGCAGTGATTTTTCCACTAATTTGAGCCATTGGCCGTAACCCCATCAACACCACCCCCCTCCCCCCCCCCCCTACATCCACTCTGTGCGCCCCACATCACCCCCCCACCCCAAACTCTGCCCCACAGGAGCTGCAGAAATGCTTTGACGCCAAAGACGTGCAGATGCTGCAGGACACCATCAGCCGAATGGACCCCACTGTGAGCGCCCCCCCGGCCACCCCCCCCCCATAAACCCACAACTACCCCCTTCCCCCCCCCCCCCCATTAACACCCCCCCCCCCCATTAACCCCCCCCCTTTTTATTAACCCCCCCCCCATTTGTTGTTGCTGCAGGAGGCCAAATACCACATGCAGCGCTGCATCGATTCGGGGCTGTGGGTCCCCAACGCCAAAGCGGCAGCTGAGGGTGGGGGGCAGGGGGGGGCGCACGGCCAGCCGGGGGGGGCCGACTCTGAAGCACTCTATGAGGAAATCCCCAAAGAGAGTGGGGAGGAAGAGGGGGGGGAGGGGAAGGCCTGAGGGCCCCCCCACCCCCCTTCAGTGACCCCATCCCCACTCACCCCCCCCCCCTCCCCCCACTCCCGCACCCCGGGGCGGGGGGCACAACGCGCTCTCTTACCCCCCCCCCCCCCCATGCTTTGCCCACTTTTTGGGGGGACACACACACGTGTGGGGAGGGGGGGGGGGAGATGGGTGGCTCTTTTTGGGGGTGGGACCCCCCCCAGTTGTGGGGCTCGGGGGGGTGGGGGGTCCCAGGGCTGCTGCTGCCCCCCACCCCCCCCCCCCTCCCCACCCCCCAACTCAGCACCAATAAAGTGATGGAAGCGATGGGAGTGCGACCCTCTTTGTGGAGTTGTCAGCCCCATTCACAGCTGCGCCGCCCCATAGCAATATCTGCCCCATAGCGCCGCCACTGCCAGCCCCATAGCCACCATTGCCAGCCCCATAGCGCCGCCATTGCCGGCCCCATAGATTCCTGGAGCCACCACCACCCCATAGATCTCCTGAGCCGCCGCCCCATAGCGCCCCACCCCCAGCCCCACAGATCCTCAGCACCATCGCCCCACATCGCTCCCCGGCCCCACAGCAACACTGCGCCACAGTGGCTGTGCCCCCCCCCCCCCCCCCAGTTCTGCCCCACACATCCATCAATGCCCCCCCCCCACCCCCCAACTTCAACCACTTACACCCCAACATTCAGCTCGGCCCCTCGATGTGCTCCATATAGCCCCCAGCCCCCCAAGTGTGGGGATCCCCACCCCATATTGAGCTGTGCCCCCATAGAGGGGGGTCCCTCCACCCCCCCACCCCCCAAGGCTGTCCCCCATTCATTCGGTGCTGTCCCATGGCCACGCCCCCGTTAAGCCACGCCCACCTCCTAAGCCACGCCCCCTCTCAGGGGCAAACAAATCACGAAGCCCCGCCCCTGCGCGAGCTCCGCCCCCTCCCCAGGCCCCGCCCCCCTCGTGGGGGCGTGTCCGCCGGCAGCGTTCGGCCAATGGCAACGCGCGTCTCTCGCGCCCAATGGGCAGCGGCGGCGGAAGCGAGGTTGGAGCGGAAGCGGGGGCGGAACCGGAAGCGGAAGCAGGACGGAAGTGGAAAAAGTGCCGAGCCGGTGTGTGAGGGGTTGTGGGGTCGGGGTCAGGGACTGCGGGGAGGTGTGGGGCTGGGGGGAGGTGTGGGGCTGGGGGGAGATGTGGGGCTGGGGGTCTTTGGGGTGGAGGTCGGGGCTGTGGGCCCCCATCCTCTTCGACTGCAGCTCTTTTGGGATCCCCCCCACCCCACCGCCCCCCACGGGCCCTCCCACCCCTCTGAATCCATCTCTCTCCACACAGATCCCTCAGGACCCCTTTCCCCCTTTGGGATCCCCTCGCTCCCCTTTTGGGATCCCTTTCCTTGCCCCCACCCCCCTCCCCCTTTGGGACCCCCTCCCATTCTTTGGGACCCCCCACCGTCCCCCCCAATAGGTCCCTCAGGATCCCCCCCCCCCTTCTCCCCCCCAAAGGGGACCACCACCACATTATGCCCCACCCCAGAACCAGGTGGGTCCCTCCCCACTCCCACCCCCCCCCCCCCAACCAATGAGATCCCACCCCCTTCATTAAACCCACCTCTAATTACTCCCCCCCCCCCCCAGGCCATGTCGCTGTGCCGGAGTGCGGTGAGCCCCCCCGGCGCCACCATTTTCCTGCACGGGGGGGAGGATGGGGGCGGTGAGGAGCAATGGTGGAGCGATGGGAGCGGAGCACCGAGCGCTGAGGAGATCTGCATGGAGTTGGCACGGCGCCTCGGTGAGAGGGAGCCTCGTTAGCCTCTAATTAAGGGGGGGGGTGGCGAGGAGGTTCTCTGGTCCTGTGATCTGTAAGGACCTTTCTGACCCATCCCGTGGTCCTGTGATCTGTAAGGACCTTTCCAACCCATCCCGTGGTCCTGTGATCTGGAAGGACCTTTCCGACCCATCCCGTGGTCCTGTGATCTGTAAGGACCTTTCCAACCCATCCCGTGGTCCTGTGATCTGGAAGGCCTTTCCAATCCATCCCGTGGTCCTGTGATCTGTAAGGACCTTTCTGACCCATCCCGTGGTCCTGTGATCTGTAAGGACCTTTCTGACCCATCCCGTGGTCCTGTGATCTGTAAGGACCTTTCCAACCCATCCCGTGGTCCTGTGATCTGGAAGGACCTTTCCGACCCATCCCGTGGTCCTGTGATCTGTAAGGACCTTTCCAACCCATCCCGTGGTCCTGTGATCTGGAAGGCCTTTCCAATCCATCCCGTGGTCCTGTGATCTGTAAGGACCTTTCTGACCCATCCCGTGGTCCTGTGATCTGTAAGGACCTTTCCGACCCATCCCGTGGTCCTGTGATCTGTAAGGACCTTTCTGAGGCATCCCGTGGTCCTGTGATCTGGAAGGACCTTTCCAACCCATCCCGTGGTCCTGTGATCTGGAAGGCCTTTCCAATCCATCCCGTGGTCCTGTGATCTGTAAGGACCTTTGTGACCCATCCCATGGTCCTGTGATCTGGAAGGACCTTTGTGACCCATCCCATGGTCCTGTGATCTGTAAGGACCTTTCTGAGGCATCCCGTGGTCCTGTGATCTGTAAGGACCTTTCCAACTCATGCCACGGTCCTGTGTTCTTTAAGGACCCTCTCTACCCACCCCATGACTCTACATCTTCCAGGACCCTCCTATCCCACAGTTCAGTGACCTTCCAGGACCCTCCCAACCCACCCTGTAGTTCTCTGATCTTCCAGGACCTCCCTGCCCCCACCCCCGAGTTGTGTGACCTTCCAGGACCTGCCCGGCTGTCCCCACAGGCATCTCCCCACGCTGTGCGGCGCTGTTCGCACTGTACGATGCACCTTCCAGGACCTGGCTGCCGCCCAACCACCGCTTCGATGCCACGGAGGACTGCGACCGCCGCCTGCACTTCCGCATCCGGTGAGCCGGGTCCTGTCAGCTCACAGCTACCCTGGGGTGGGACTGGCCAGGTCCTTGAAGAGTACAGAAGGATGGAATGGTTGGGGTGAAAGGGTCCTGGAAGGTTGATGAGCCATAGAGTAGGTTGAGAAGGTGCTGGAAGGTCAGAGAGGTGCGGGACTGTTGGGTTGAGAAGGTCCTGGAAGGTTGATGAGCCATAGAGTGGGTTGAGAGGGTCCTGGAAGGTCACAGAGGTGCGGGACTGTTGGGTTGAGAGGGTCCTGGAAGGTTGATGAGCCATAGAGTGGGTTGAGAGGGTCCTGGAAGGTCACAGAGGTGCGGGACTGTTGGGTTGAGAGGGTCCTGGAAGGTTGATGAGCCATAGAGTGGGTTGAGAGGGTCCTGGAAGGTCACAGAGGTGCGGGACTGTTGGGTTGAGAGGGTCCTGGAAGGTTGTAGAGCCATCGGGTAGGTTGAGAAGGTGCTGGAAGGTCAGAGAGGTGCAGGACTGTTGGATTGAGAGGGTCCTGGAAGGTTGATGAGCCATAGAGTGGGTTGAGAAGGTGCTGGAAGGTCAGAGAGGTGCGGGACGGTTGGGTTGAGGGGGTCCTGGAAGGTTGTAGAGCCATAGAGTGGGTTGAGAGGGTCCTGGAAGGTCAGAGAGGTGCAGGACGGTTGGGTTGAGAGGGTCCTGGAAGGTTGTAGAGCCGTAGAGTAGGTTGAGAGAATCCTGGAAGGTCAGAGAGGTGCGGGACTGTTGGGTTGAGAAGGTCCTGGAAGGTTGATGAGCCATAGAGTGGGTTGAGAAGGTGCTGGAAGGTCACAGAGGTGCGGGACTGTTGGGTTGAGAGGGTCCTGGAAGGTTGTAGAGCCATAGAGTGGGTTGAGAAGGTGCTGGAAGGTCACAGAACTGTGGGACTGTTGGGTTGAGAGGGTCCTGGAAGGTTGATGAGCCATAGAGTGGGTTGAGAAGGTGCTGGAAGGTCAGAGAGGTGCGGGACGGTTGGGTTGAGAGGGTCCTGGAAGGTTGTAGAGCTATAGGGTGGGTTGAGAAGGTGCTGGAAGGTCAGAGAGGTGCGGGACTGTTGGGTTGAGAGGGTCCTGGAAGGTTGATGAGCCATAGAGTGGGTTGAGAGGGTCCTGGAAGGTCAGAGAGGTGCGGGACTGTTGGGTTGAGAGGGTCCTGGAAGGTTGATGAGCCATAGAGTGGATTGAGAGGGTCCTGGAAGGTCAGAGAGGTGCGGGACGGTTGGGTTGAGAGGGTCCTGGAAGGTTGTAGAGCCGTAGAGTGAATTGAGAGGGTCCTTACAGACCACAGAAGCACGGGATGGGTTGGAAAGGTCTTAACAGATCACAGAAGCGCGGGATGGGATGGGATGGGATGGAAAGGTCCTTGCAGATTAAAAAACCATCGGATAAGCTGGAAAGGTCCTTAGGAATTGCGGAACCACGGCTCTCCCACCTCAGGTTCTACTTCCGGAACTGGCACGGCATGAACGAGGCGGAGCCGACCGTCTTCCGGCACGCGCCGCGGCACAACGAGAGCGCCGGCGAGAAACCGCGCGGCACGGCCGTGCTCGACAGAGCGTCCTTCCTGTATTTGTTTGAGCAGGTCCTTGAAGGTCAAAGAAAGGAGGGCTGGTTGGGTTGGAATGGTCCTTCAAGGTCATAGAGGTGTGAAGTGGGTCGGGAAGGTCCTGGAAGGGTCGTAGAATCATGAAGCGATGGCAGTGGAAGAGGCCATAAGGATGATGGAAGCACGGGATGGGTGGGAGGGTCCTTGAAGGTAACAGAAGAACGGAACGATTCGGTTGAAAGGGTTCTTAAAGGTTATAGAAGCACGGAAGGGGTTAAAAAGGTCCTTAAAGGGAATGAAAACGTAGAGCGGGATGGATTGAAAGGGTGTTTAAGGATGATAAAAGCATGGAACAGCCTGGAAAGGTCTTTAATGATCACAGAGTCTGGATCTGTGGATGAGCTGGAAGGGTCCTGGAAGATAATAGAACCACAGAATGGGTTGGAAAGGTCCTGGAAGATTATAGAACGACAGAATGGGTTGGAAAGGTTCTGGGAGATAATAGAACCACAGAATGGGTTGGAAAGGTCCTGGAAGATTATAGGACCACAGAATGGGTTGGAAAGATCATGGAAAGTTATAGAACCACAGAATGGGTTGGAAAGGTCCTGGAAGAAAATAGAGCCATAGAATGGGTTGGAAAGGTCCTGGAAGGTTATAGAACCACAGAATGGGTTGGAAAGGTCCTGGAAGGTGATAGGACCACAGAATGGGTTGGAAAGGTCCTGGAAGGTTATAGGACTGTGGAATGGGTTGGAAAGGTCCTGGAAGGTTATAGGACTGTGGAATGGGTTGGAAAGGTCCTGGAAGGTTATAGGACTGTGGAATGGGTTGAAAAGGTCCTGGAAGGTTATAGGACTGTGGAATGGGTTGGGAAGGTCCTGGAAGGTCATAGGACCAGAGGAAGGTTGGATGTGAAGCTTCCCTTCAAGCTCTCTTCCCGTCACCGTGTGGCATTGTCCCCCTTTTTGCAGGGAAAATTTGACTTCGTTAACGATGCGGCGTCGTTAACAGACTTCCGGTCGGAGCAGGAAGTGCAGCGCTTCAAAAACGAGAGCCTGGGCATGGCTGTGCTGCACCTCTGCCACATCGCCCTCCGCAGCGGCCGCTGCCTGGAGGAGGTGGCGCGGAAACACAGGTGGGGACCCATGGGGGTGGGATGTGGGGGGGCGTGGAGGCAGATTTGGGGTGTAAAGGGGGAACGTTGGCGGTGTAGGGTGGGATTTGGGGTCGGGATTTGGGGGTTTGAGGTGGGAATGTTGAGGAGTTTGGGTGGGGATTTTGGGGTCAGGATTTGGAGATTTTGGGGTCGGGATTTGGGGATTTGGGGTTGGATTTTGGTTTGGGATTTGGAGATTTGGGGGTCAGGATTTGGGGTTGGATTTTGGTTCGGGATTTGGGAATTTGGGGGTTGGGATTTGGGGTTGGGGGTTGGGATTTGGGGATTTGGGGTTGGATTTTGGTTCAGGATTTGGAGATTTTGGGGTTGGGATTTGGGGATTTGGGGTTGGATTTTGGTTCTGGATTTGGAGATTTGGGGTTGGATTTTGATTCGGTATTTGGGAATTTGGGGTCAGGATTTGGGGATTTGGGGTTGGGACATTGGGGTTGGATTTTGATTCGGGATTTGGGAATTTGGGGGTTGGGATTTGGGGTTGGGATATTGGGGTTGGATTTTGGTTCGAGATTTGGGAATTTTGGGGTCAGGATTTGTGGATTTGGGGTCAGAACATTGGGACATCCCAACGTCACTCGGGTTTTTCCCCCCCCTCTTCATCCCCTCAGCTTCAAGGCGTGCATCCCGCGCTCCTTCCGGCTGCAGATCCAGCAGGACAGCGCCGTGACGCGGCTCCGGATGAAGAACGTCTTCCGGAAGTTCGTGCGGCGCTTCCAGCGGCACACGGTGGGCGCGGGGACGCTGACGGAGGAGGACGTCATGTTCAAATATTTGGCCACCCTGGAGCTGTTGGCGCCGCGGTTCGGCACCGAGCGCTTCGCCGCCCTCTCCTTGGACGTCTCCAATGAAGGGGAGAAGGCGCAGCCCTACATCAATGGGGGGCACGCGATGGCGGAGCACGGGGACGCGGCGGTCCCCGGGGACTGTTCGGTCAGCCATGAGGTTCTGGTCAACGGTACCGGTGGGATCCAGTGGCGGCCCGTGCCCAGCGAGGTGAGTTTGTGGGGGGTTGGGATGGGTTTGGCTTGGGAGGGTCCTCAAAGGTGGTAAAATGAGGTGGGGTTGGGTTGGGAGGGTCATCAAAGGTGGTAAAATGGGGTGAGGTTGGGTTGGGAGGGTCCTTAAAGGGCGTAGATGGGGTGGGTTTGAGTTGGGAGGGTCCTTAAAGGTGGTAAAATGGGGTGGGTTTGGGTTGGGAGGGTCCTCAAAGGTGGTAAAATGGAGTGGGGCTGGGTTGGGAGGGTCCTTAAAGGGCGTAGATGGGGTGGGTTTGAGTTGGGAGGGTCCTTAAAGGGCATAGATGGGGTGGCTTTGAGTTGGGAGGGTTCTCAAAGGTGGTAAAATGGGGTGGGGTTGGTTGGGAGGGTCCTTAAGGGGCATAGATGGGGTGGGATTGAGTTGGGAGGGTCTTTAAAGGGCGTAGATGGGGTGGGTTTGGGTTGGGAGGGTCCTCAAAGGTGGTAAAATGGGGGGGGGGTGAGTTGGGAGGGTCCTTGAAGGGCGTAGATGGGGTGGGTTTGGGTTGGGAGGGTCCTTGAAGGTCACAGACCCACGGGATGTGTGGGAAGGGTCCTTGAAGGTCATAGAACAACGTAACGGTTGGGTTGGAAAGGACCTCATGGCCCCCCCAACCCCAATCCCCGCTGTTCCCAACTCTCCATTTCGCTCTGCAGAGCGTTGAGGTCATTTCCCACCGCGGATATTTCGGGCGGAGGAGCAGACGGAAGGAACCGGAACCCCCCGCACCACCAGAGCCCCCATGGGTGCACTTCTGTGACTTCCAAGAGATCACCCACATCGTCATCGAGGAGCGCAGGGTCAGCGTCCACCGGCAGGACAACAAGTGCATGGTGAGCGCCGCGGTGGGAAGGGGGGGGATTGTTCCTTATTGGGTTTTTTGGGTAGAGGTTGGATGGATTTGGGGGTGCTTGGATGCGGAAGATGGAAAAGACCGATAGGGTTCGGGTTGAGCCAAGGGTTGACCAATGGTTAACCCGGCGTTGACCAAGCATTGATCCAACACTCAACGCAGTGGTTAACTAATTAAGACCAATGGTTGACCAAAGGTTGACCCAACACTCAATGCAGTGGTTGATTTGTTAAGACCAACGATTGATGTGATTGATTAAGACCAATGGTTGAGCCAACACTCAATGCAGTGGTTGATTTGTTAAGACCAACAGTTGATGTGATTGATTAAGACCAATCGTTGACCAATGATTGACCCAACACTCAATGCAGTGGTTGATTAGTTAAGACCAACGATTGATGTGATTGATTAAGACCAATGGTTGACCCAACACTCAGTGCAGTGGTTGATTAGTTAAGACCAACGATTGATGTGATTGATTAAGACCAATGGTTGACCAATGGTTGACCCAACACTCAATGCAGTGGTTGATTTGTTAAGACCAACGATTGATGTGATGAAGACCAATGGTTGACCAATGATTGACCCAACACTCAATGCAGTGGTTGATTTGTTAAGACCAACGATTGATGTGATTGATTAAGACCAATGGTTGACCCAACACTCAATGCAGTGGTTGATTAGTTAAGACCAACGATTGATGTGATTAAGACCAATGGTTGACCAATGGTTGACCCAACACTCAATGCAGTGGTTGATTTGTTAAGACCAACGATTGATGTGATTGATTAAGACCAATGGTTGACCAATGGTTGACCCAACACTCAATGCAGTGGTTGATTTGTTAAGACCAACGATTGATGTGATTGATTAAGACCAATGGTTGGCCAATGATTGCCCAGCGTTTGCCCAGCAGTTAACTCAACGGTTGACACAAAGGTTGGCCGTTGGTTGACCCAATGGTTGACCAAAAAGCCCGCAGAGACCCAGAGGTCCCCTCTGACCCCATAACTTCTGGGAATTTGGGGCTCCGCTTCCCCACACCTCATTGCCTCCCCTCCCCGACCCCCCCCAGGAGGTTCTCCTCCCGTCCCACGCGAGCGCCCTCTCCTTCGTCTCACTGCTGGACGGATACTTCCGACTGACGGCCGACTCCAACCACTACCTGTGCCATGATGTGGCCCCGCCGCGCCTCGTCATGAGCATCCTCAACGGCATCCACGGCCCCATGCAGTGCGTCCCCCGCCCCGCTGCGAAGCCCCCACATCCTCAGGGGGTTCCCCACAGCGTTTCCCCTTCCCCAGGGAGGAATTTGTCTTCGCCAAACTGCGTCGGGAGGAGCACGAGGAGGGGCTCTACGTCCTCCGCTGGAGCGTCCTCGACTTCGATAGGGTGATTCTGGCTGTGGCAAAGAGGGACCACCAGGAGGTACTGCAGCCGTCCCACATTGGGGGGAGTTGGGATTTGGAAATCTGCTGGTTTTGGGGTTCTGTCTGAGCTCAGGAGCTGCAGCAGAGCTCAGTGTGGGAGGTGGAAGGGAGCGGTGTCGATATGGGGCGTTCTTCTCCGCTTCCTGGGCTGTGTTGTTAATTTGTGTTACTTGACGAGAGGAGTGGGGAAGGGGAAGGGCTCCGGGTGCCCTATTTGGGGATTGAGGTTGGGGAACCAATGGGATCCACCAGGCCTGCGAGGAACCCCGTGGGATCCACCAGTTCCATTAGGAATACAATAGAATCTACCAGTTCCCATTCGGAACTTGCTGGGATCCACCAGGTCCTTTTCAGAACCCTGTGGGATCCACCAGTTCCATTAGGAATACAATAGAATCTACCAGTTCCCATTCAGAACTTGCTGGGATCCACCAGGTCCTTTTCGGAACCCAATGGGATCCACAAGTTCCCATTAGGAACCCAGTGGGCTCCACCAGAACCCGATGGGCTCCTCCGGGCGTTGGCTGACAGATGAGTGCCGCCATCCCAACACCACCCGTTGTCCCCCCAGGACCCCGGGGTGCCGGGAGCCCTCCAGTTCCGCCAGTTCCGCATCCAGAAGAAGGGCAGCTCCTTCGTGTTGGAGGGCTGGGAGCGCGAATTCCCCACCGTGCGGGCGCTGCTGGACGCCCTCCAGGGCTGCACGCTGCGCTCCGGCAACGACAGCTTCACGGTGAAGCGGTGCTGCCCACCCAAACCGGGAGGTACGGCCAAATTCCCCTTTCCTTCCACCTCGGAGAGGGGTGGCAGCGGTGTCGGTGCAGCTCAGCGGACGTCGGCTCCTTCTCCTGGCAGAGATCTCGGATCTGCTGATCACCACGCAGAAGGTGAAGGACAACGCGAAGCGGATCCTCAACCTGACCCAGCTCAGCTTCCACCAGATCCGCAAGGATGAGATCACTCAGGTTAGGGGGCTCAGCCCCGAATCTGCGTGGAGTGGGGGGGCGAGGAGGGAGACCCGGAGCAATCCCAGAGCCATAGGGGTCAGAGGGGACTTCTGGACATCCCCCAGTCCAACCTGCACCAAAAGTGGCCAACTGTTGGCCAACTGTTGGTCAACCGTTGGTCACCGGGACACCAGTGGCCATCTTGGCCAATGAGGGCATGCTGTCAGCTTGTGGTCAACCGTTGGCCAACCGTTGGCCACCGGGATGCCGGTGGCCATCTTGGCTAACAAGGGCACACCGTCGGCTCATGGTCAGCTGTTGCTTAGCGGTTGGTCACTGGGACGTCAGCGGCCATCATGGCCGACGTGGTCAGCTGTTGGCCAACTGTCGGCCAGCGGGATGCTAGCAGCCATCTTGGCCAATGAGAGCATGCCATTGGCTCGTAGTCAACTAAGCCACCCGGATGCCAATGGCCATCGTGGCCAATGAGGGCGCACCATCGGCTTGTGGTCAACCGTTGGCCAACCGTTGGTCACCGAGCCGCCCGTTGGCTTTCTCCTCCCACGCTCAGCGAGCCCACCTGGGCCAGGGCACCCGCACCAACATCTACGACGGCGTTCTGAACGTCCGCGGCGCCGCCGGGCCCGACGCCGACGAGGCCGAATACTTCTCCACTGAACAGAACAACAACAGCGACGGCCGCGAGATGCGCGTGGTGCTCAAAGTGTTGGACCCCACCCACCGCGACATCGCCCTGGTGAGACCCCCACCCACCACCCCACCACCTACCGGCGCCGTGCCGGGGTGGCCTCAGGTCTTTGGCACGCTCTCCCTGCAGGCGTTCTTTGAGACGGCCAGCTTGATGAGCCAAGTGTCACACGTCCACCTGGCCTTCGTGCACGGCGTCTGCGTGCGGGGATCCGAGAGTGAGTGATTCAACTCTTTTTGTCCCAAAAAGTGAACGGGGCGCCCACCCGCGGCGGTGGGGTGGGGCTGAGGGGGCTTAAGAATATTTCTGACTGTGCTGTGTTTTGGTGGTTTTGTGGTTTTTAAGGATCTTTCCTACACAACCGATCTGTGGTTTTATGGTTCTGTGATCTTGAAGGACTTTTCCTACCCGAACCCAACTCATTTTATGACCTTGAAGGACCCTTCCAACTCACTCTGTGGTTCTGTGACTTTTAAGGACCCTTCCAACCCCAAACCAACCCATTCAATGACCTTTAAGGAATCTTCCAACTCAAACCCAACCAAATCTATCCTTCTGTGACCTTCGAGGACCTTTCCAAGCCTCCCTGTTTCCATCTGCAGATATCATGGTGGAGGAGTTTGTGGAGCACGGCCCTCTGGACGTCCTCCTGCGGAAGGAGAAGGGCAGAGTCCCTGTGGGGTGGAAGATCACTGTGGCCAAGCAGCTGGCCAGCGCCCTGAGCTACCTGGTGAGCGCCGGGAGGGCACGGGGGGTCCCCATGGTTGCCTCGGGGTGCAGAGAAACCCATTTTTGGGGGGTTTGACCAATGGTTGGCCAACTGTTGACTGATGGTTGACCAGGGGTTAACTAAATGGTTGACCAGTGGTTGGCCAACTGTTGACTGATGGTTGACCAGGGGTTAACTGGTGGTTGACCAATGGTTGGCCAACTGTTGACTGATGGTTGACCAGGGGTTAATTAATGATTGACCAACGGTTGGCCAACTGTTGGCTGATGGTTGACCAGGCGTTAACTAATGGTTGACCAGTGGTTGGCCAACTGTTGACTGATGGTTGACCAGCGGTTAACTAATGGTTGACCAATGGTTGGCCAACTGTTGACTGATGGTTGACCAGGGGTTAACTAAATGGTTGACCAATGGTTCGCCAGCTGTTGACTGATGGGTGACCAGGGATTAACTAATGGTTGACCTATGGTTGGCCAACTGTTGACTGATGGTTGACCAGGGGTTAACTAATGGCTGACCAATGGTTGGCCAACTGTTGACTGATGGTTGACCAGGGGTTAACTAATGGTTGACCAGTGGTTGGCCAGCTGTTGACTGATGGTTGACCAGGGGTTAACTAAATGGTTGACCAATGGTTCACCAGCTGTTGACTGATGGGTGACCAGGGGTTAACTAATGGTTGACCAATGGTTGGCCAACTGTTGACTGATGGTTGACCAGGGGTTAACTAATGGTTGACCAGTGGTTGGCCAGCTGTTGACTGATGGTTGACCAGGCGTTAACTAAATGGTTGACCAATGGTTGGCCAACTGTTGACTGATGGTTGACCAGTGGTTGGCTAACTGTTGACTAATGGTTAACCATTATTTCACCACTGGTTGACTAATGGTTTACCAATTATTGACCAACGGTTGGCCAACAGTTGCCCGTGAGCCAGCACTGTGCCCCGGTGGCCAAAACCAACCGGGCCAGGGGGGTGGGCAGCTGACCAAACCCCACGTGGTGCCTCTCCCTGCTCCCCCAGGAGGACAAGAGCCTGGTGCACGGCAACGTGTGTGCCAAGAACGTCCTGCTGGCGCGGACGGGGTTGTGCGACGGCACGCTGCCCTTCATCAAACTCAGTGACCCCGGGGTCAGCTTCACTGCGCTGTCCCGGGAAGGTGCGGTGTTCCTGTTGTCCTCCCTGTGTCATGGGGGTTGGGAAGGCTTTAGGGTTGGGGTTGTGGTTGTGGTTATGGTTATGGTTACGGTTAGGGTTAGGATCGCATTTGTGTTGGGGTTAGGATTCCATTTCACTTGAGGATGTGGTTGGGATTGGGTTGGGATAGGGTTAGGGTAGAGTTAGCGATGGGATCGGGTTAGGGTTGGGATTGGGTTAGGGTTGGGATCGGGTTAGGGTTGGGATCAAGTCCCATTGGAACCTTCTCCTACTGGGAGCCCCCCCTGCTACTGGGAACCCCCTCCTACTGGGAGCCCTCACTGGGACCCCCTCATACTGGGAGCCCCTTAGCTACAGGTATGCTCTCCTGCTGGGACCCCTTCCCACCGGGACCCCCTCTCCGCACCCACCACACTGTGGCCCCTTCCCCCCCCGCCCCCCCAGAACGCGTGGATCGGATCCCATGGATCGCCCCGGAGTGCATTCAGGACGTGGGGAATCTCCACCCGGCGGCCGACAAATGGAGCTTCGGCACCACACTGCTGGAGATCTGCTTCGACGCCGACGTCCCCCTCAAGGAGCGCACCCCGGCCGAGGTCCCCCATCTCCATTCTCCCTACCCACATTCCCATGCTGAGAAGACCCTAAAACTCATCTCTTTTTTTTTTTTTCCTCAATATTTTTTTCCTAGAAAGAGCGTTTCTATGAGAAAAAGCACCGCCTGCCTGAGCCGTCCTGCCAGGACCTGGCTGCCCTCATCCAACAGTGCCTGAGCTACACGCCTGCCGAGCGGCCGTCCTTCCGTACCATCCTGCGGGACCTGACCCAGCTGCAGCCCCACAGTGAGGCCCTGCCCCACACCCCCTCTGCCCCATAGAAGCTTCTCCCATGGGGTGGTGGTGGTCCAGCACCATTCCCGTTGCTCCTTAATTCCGGGACCCGGGGTGTGAAACTGGAGCAAAAATGGTGTCTGTATGGCGTTGGTGGGGGGCACAGAGTGCTCAAATCCCACCTCCCCCATAACCTCTGTCCCTTCCAGGCCTCGTGGACGTCTCCTCCGTCAACCCTGACCTCCCCGTGTCCGACCCCACCGTCTTCCAGAAGCGTTACCTGAAAAAGATCCGCGAGTTGGGGGAGGTGGGTCCGTCATGGTGGTCCTCGGTGTGGGTCTGGGCAAAAGGGTCGGCTGAGGGGGACCCTATGGGGTGGGGTGGGACCTCATGGGGTGGAGAGGGAAGGACCTAATGGGGTTCTACAAGGCCGAGTGTAGGGTGTTGCTCCTTGCAGCCCCACACATCAATGTGGGTTGGGGCTGAGCTGCTCTGGAGAAGGACCAGAGGAGGTCCTGGTGGCCAACAGTTGACCGTGGGTTGGTTGACCATCGGTTGACCCACACTTGACCAGTGGTTGGCCAAGGGTTGGCCATCAGTTGACCATCAGTTGATCATCAGTGGACTATCAGTTGACTGTCAGCTGCCCATCAGTTGATCATCAGTTGATTATCAGTTGACCATCAGTTGACCGTCAGCGGACCGTCAGTTGACTGTCAGCTGCCCATCAGTTGACCATCAGTTGACCATCAGTTGATTATCAGTTGACCGTCAGTTCATTATCAGTGGACCATCAGTTGACCATCAGTTGGGTGTCAGTTGACCATCAGTTGATTATCAGTTGACCATCAGTTGACCATCAGTTGAACATCAGTTCATCATCGGTTGACCATCAGTGGACCATCAGTTGAACATCAGTTCATCATCGGTTGACCATCAGTGGACCATCAGTTGACCGTCATTTGACCATCAGTGGTCCATCGGTTGATCATCAGTTGATTATCAGTTGACCATCAGTTGACCATCAGTGGACCATCAGTTGACCATCAGTTGACCATCAGTGGACCATCAGTTCATCATCAGTTGACCGTCAGTTGACCGTCAGTTGACCATCAGCTCATCATCGGTTGACCATCAGTTGACCATCAGTTGACCATCAGTTGACCGTCAGTTGACCATCAGTTGACCATCAGTTGACCATCGGTTGACCGTCAGTTGACCGTCAGTTGACTGTCAGTTGACCATCAGTTGACCCATTGTTGACTGTCAGTTGACCATCAGTTGATAATCATTTGCCCATCAGTTGCCCATTGATTGCCCACTGATTGCCCACTGATTCCCCCAATCCCAAGCACGCTGCTGACCCGTCGCGTGTCCCCAACACCTCGTGTCCCCTCAGGGTCACTTTGGCAAGGTGGGCCTCTACTGCTACGACCCCACCAACGACGGGACGGGCGAGATGGTGGCTGTGAAGTCCCTGAAGGCCGGCTGCAGCCCGCAGCTGTTGGCCAGCTGGAAGAAGGAGATCGCCATCCTGAAGACGCTCTACCATGAGAACATCGTTAAGTACAAAGGCTGCTGCAGTGAGCAGGGTATGGTGGGGCCGCCGTGGGGCCGCCCCCAACAACAGCTTGGGGGGTGCTGAGAAGGGAATTTGGGGGGCTTTTCTATGCTTGGGGTTTGGGATGTGTCTCCCGATTGGGGTTGGGGTTGGGTTCGGGTCACCTCTCGTGGTCGAGGTCACATGTGGGGGCATTGGACCCCAATTTTGGGGTCCCTCCACCCCCCGTTTTCCCCCCAGGGGAGCAGATGGTGCAGCTGATCATGGAGTACGTCCCACTGGGCAGCCTACGGGATTTCCTCCCCCGGCACCACGTGGGGCTGCCGCGCATCCTCCTCTTCGCCCAGCAGATCTGTGAGGTGGGGGTCAGCCTTTCCCACCCCAAAAAACGGTCCTATTGCCCCCCGCCCCCATTAAAACGGCCCCATCCCCATTTTTCCACCCCAAAAACGGCCCCATTCCCATCTTTTCACCCCAAAAATGGCCCCATTCCCATCTTTCCGCCCCAAAAACGACTCCATTCCCATCTTTCCACCCCAAAAATGGCCCCATTCCCATCTTTCCACCCCAAAAACGACCCCATTCCCATCTTTCCACCCCAAAAATGGCCCCATTCCCATCTTTCCACCCCAAAAACGGCCCCATTCCCATCTTCTCATCGCCAAAATGGTCCCAGCCCCAATTTCCCAGCCCCATTTTCCCACCCCAGAAATGGTCCCGACCCCATTTACCCTTCGCGGAAAATGGACCCAGCCCCATTTTTCTTCCCTATAAGTGCCTCTGCGCCCCATTTGTGTCCCTGTAAGTGCCTCTGTGCCCTATTTATGATCCTATAAGCACCTCTGTGCCCCTCTCCTGTCCCTATAGCCCCCTCTGCGCCCCCTTTGTGTCCCTATGAACCCCTTTTTGCCCCATTTATGCCCCTAAGAACCCCTCGGTGCCCCCTCCCGTCCCCCCACTTCCCCCCCCCAGGCCCCCATTTCCCCCCCCCCCCTTCCAAACGCCCCCCGCCCCCATGCAGGGCATGGCCTACCTGCACTCCCTGCACTACATCCACCGGGACCTGGCGGCTCGCAATGTGCTGCTGGAGAGCGACCGCCGCGTGAAGATCGGCGACTTCGGCCTGGCCAAAGCTCTGCCCCACGGCTGCGATTACTACCGCGTGCGCGACGACGGCGACAGCCCCGTCTTCTGGTGGGCCGCCACCCCACGTCCCCATCGGGTCCCCATTGGGTCCCCCGTTGGGTTCCCATTGGGTCCCCATTGGGCCTGCTGTTGGGTCCTCCATGGGGTCTTCCATTGGGTCCCCCATTGGGTCCCCGTTGGGTCCCCCACTGGGTCTCCCGTTGGGTCCCCCATTGGGTCCTCCATTGGGTCCCCCATTGGGTCCCCATTGGGTCCCCATTGGGTCTCCATCAGGTCTCCATTGGGTCCCCATCGGGTCCCCATTGGGCCCCCTGTTGGGTCCCCATTGGGTCCCCCGTTGGGTCCCCATCGGGTCCCCATTGGGTCCCCTGTTGGGTCCCCATTGGGTCCTCCATTGGGTCTCCCATTGGGTCCCCATTGGGTCCCCATTGGGTCCCCTGTTGGGTCCCCCATTGGGTCTCCATCAGGTCCCCCATTGGGTCCCCCATTGGGTCCTCCATTGGGTCTCCCATTGGGTCCCCATTGGGTTCCCATTGGGTCCCCATCGGGTCCCCATTGGGCCCCCCGTTGGGTCCCCATCGGGTCCCCATTGGGTCCCCATTGGGTCCTCCATTGGGTCTCCCGTTGGGTCCCCATTGGGTCCCCCATCAGGTCCCCCATGGGGTTCCTCATCGGGTCCCCATCAGGTCCTCCATTGGGTCTCCCGTTGGGTCCCCCATTGGGCCCCCCGTTGGGTCCCCATTGGGTCTCCATCAGGTCCCCCATTGGGTCTCCCATTGGGTCCCCATTGGGTCCCCATTGGGTCCCCTATTGAGTCCCCATCAGGTCCCCCATTGGGTCCACATTGGGTCCCCATTGGGTCATCCATTGGGTCTCCCATTGGGTCCCCATTGGGTCCCCATTGGGTCTCCCATCAGGTCCCCCATTGCGTCCCCATTGGGTCCCCTATTGAGTCCCCATCAGGTCCCCCATTGGATCCCCATTGGTTCCCCATAGGGTCCTCATTATGTCCCTGTTGGGTTCCCATTGGGTCATCATTGGGTCTCCATTGGGTCTCTGCCCCCCCCACGTCCCCATTGGGTTCCCATTGTGTCCCTGTTGGGTTCCCATTGGGTCCCCATTGGGTCTCTGCCCCCCACGTCCCCATTGGGTCCCCATTATGTCCCTGTTGGGTTCCCATTGGGTCATCATTGGGTCCCCATTGGGTCTCTGCCCCCCACGTCCCCATTGGTTCCCCATTGGACCCCCACTGTGTCCCTATAGAGCCCTCATAAGGTTTCCATTGCGTCCATCGCCCCATGGATATCACCCCACGGATATCACCCCGATACGGATATCACCCCATAGCGTCCCCACAATACCCCCGTGGTGCCCCCCTCCCCATTGCCCCTACATCCCCGTAATTGTGCCCCATAATTGTGCCCCATAAGCGCGCCCCATAACCGTGCCCCATAATTGTGCCCCATAAGTGTGCCCCATAAGTGCCCCCCAGGTTCGCCATGGAGTGCCTCAAGGAGTGTAAGTTCTCCTTCGCGTCGGATGTGTGGTCCTTCGGAGTGACGCTGTACGAACTGCTGACCCACTGCCACCCCGCGCTCAGCCCCCCGGCGGTGGGTCCGGGATTGGGGGGGGGACCCCCAAATATGGGGGGGAGGCGGCTCTGACCTCTGTGTCGTCCATCCCCCCCCCCCCCCCCAAAAAGCAGAAGTTCCTGGAGATGATTGGGGCCACGCAGGGGCAGATGACGGTGCTGCGGCTGATGGAGGTCCTGGAGAGCGGCCGGCGGCTGCCGTGTCCCAATGGCTGTCCCTGCGAGGTGAGGGGACCCCCCGCCCCATAAGTGGGACCCCCCGCCCCAGAAGTGGGACCTCCCGCCCCATAAGGGGGACCCCCCGCCCCATAAGTGGGACTTCCCGCCCCAGAAGTGTCACCCCCTGCCCCAAAAGTGTCACCCCCCGCCCCATAAGTCGGACCCCCCGCCCCATAAGGGGGACCCCCTGCCCCATAAGTGGGACCTCCTGCCCCATAAGTGGGACCTCCCGCCCCAGAAGTGGGACCTCCTGCCCCATAAGTGGGACCCCCCGCCCCAGAAGTGGGACCTACTGCCCCATAAGGGGGAACCCCTGCCCCATAAGTGGGACCTCCCGCCCCAGAAGTGTCACCCCCTGCCCCAAAAGTGTCACCCCGTGCCCCATAAGTCGGACCCCCCGCCCCATAAGTCGGACCCCCCGCCCCATAAGGGGGACCCCCTGCCCCAGAAGTGGGACCTCCTGCCCCATAAGTGGGACCTCCCGCCCCAGAAGTGGGAACCCCCGCCCCAGAAGTGGGACCTCCCGCCCCATAAGGGGGACCCCCCGCCCCATAAGGGGGACCCCCTGCCCCAGAAGTGGGACCTCCTGCCCCATAAGTGGGACCTACTGCCCCGTAAGTGTCACCTCCTGCCCCAGAAGTGGGACCTCCCGCCCCATAAGTGGGACCCCCCGCCCCATAAGTGGGACCCCCCGCCCCAGAAGTGGGACCTCCTGCCCCATAAGTGGGACCCCCTGCCCCAGAAGTGGGACCTCCCGCCCCATAAGGGGGACCCCCCGCCCCATAAGGGGGACCCCCTGCCCCAGAAGTGGGACCTCCTGCCCCATAAGTGGGACCTACTGCCCCATAAGTGTCACCTCCTGCCCCAGAAGTGGGACCCTCTGGCCCATAAATGGGACCTCCTGCCCCATAAGTGGGACCCCCTGCCCCAGAAGTGGGACCTCCCGACCCATAAGGGGGACCCGCTGCCCCAGAAGTGGGACCTCCTGCCCCATAAGTGGGAACCCCCGCCCCATAAGTGGGACCTCCCGCCCCAGAAGTGGGACCCCCTGCCCCAGAAGTGGGACCCCCCGCCCCAGAAGTGGGACCTACTGCCCCATAAGGGGGAACCCCTGCCCCAGAAGTGGGACCCCCTGCCCTGTAAGTGGCACTCTCCGCCCCAGAAGTGGGATCCCCTGCCCCATAAGTGGGACCCCCCTGCCCCATAAGTGTCACCCCCTGCCCCATAAGTGTCCGCATGGCTGTCTCTGTGGGTGATTTCTACTCACTTTTTTCCCCCTCTTTTCCCCCTTTTTCCCACCTATTTCCACCGTTTCCCCCCCAATTTCCCTCCGTTCTGCCCCATTTCCCCCCATTCTGCCCCATTCCCCCCTATTCTGCCCCACTTCTGCCCCATTTCCCCCCATTCTGCCCCATTCCCCCCCATTCTGCCCCCCTTCAACCCCATTTCTCCCCATTTCCCCCCATTCTGCCCCATTCCCCCCCATCCTGCCCCACTTCTGCCCCATTCCCCCCCATTCTGCCCCACTTCTGCCCCATTTCCCCCCATTTCCCCCCATTCCCCCCCATTCTGCCCCCTTCCCCCCCATTCTGCCCCACTTCTGCCCCATTCCCCCCCATCACTTCTGCCCCATTCCCCCCCATTCTGCCCCACTTCTGCCCCATTCCCCCCCATTCTGCCCCATTCCCCCCCACACCCCCCCATCCTGCCCCACTTCTGCCCCATTCCCCCCCATCCTGCCCCACTTCTGCCCCATTCCCCCCCATTCTGCCCCATTCCCCCCCATTCCGCCCCACTTCTGCCCCCTTCCCCCCCATTCTGCCCCACTTCTGCCCCCCCCTTCCAGCTCTACCGCCTCCTGCAGACGTGTTGGGACGCAGCGCCCGCCTTCCGCCCCACATTTCCCCACCTCATCCCATTGCTGCGCTCCTTCCGCCTCCGCTACGGCGCCGCTCCGCCCTCCGTCTTCAGCGTCCTCTGAGGACCCCCCCGACCCCCCCCCACCAACACAGAACCCCATTGACACCCCACAGTCGTCACCCCCTCCATATCCCCCCCTTATTTTTTTGGGGGTGGGGGTCATATCCCAATGCCCCCCACTCTATGTGTGCCCCCCCCACCCACCCCCCCAAACCAAAATGGGGCCAAACACTGTGAATTTGGGGGCGTCCCCCCCCCCTTCATTGCCAAATATCGGGGTGTCCCCCCCCCCCACAATGTGACATAGGGGTTGAGGGACCCCCCCCCCCAAATGCCTTTTGTTTTTTTTTGGGGGGGGGGCAGCAAATTAAGCAGACCCTCATTGCCCCCCCCCCAAATTGTACATAAGGGGTGTGGGAGTGCTGCGCCCCCCCCATATTTATTGCCTCTGTTTGACCCCCCCCCCCCCCTCCCCCAGACCTCATTTTGGGGGGGGGGGGACCCCAATAAAAGCTGTAACGGCCCCGGATGTGTGCTGTCCTATGGAGGGGGGTCCGGGGGTGGTATTATAGGGAGGGGGGGGGCAGTGGGGTCCTTATAGGGCACAGTAGGTCTGGGGGTTCCTTTAGGGTGGATGGGGGGGGGGGTCATGGTTTTCTATGGGGGGGGTCTTGGAGGTCCAGAGGGGGCGGGATGGGGGACTTATGGGGGGGTACTATAGGGTGGGGGGGTTCTTATAGGGCACGGAAGGTCTGGGGGTTCCTATGGGGTGTATGTGGGGGGGGGGCTCATGCTTTTCTATGGGGAGGTCTTGGGGGTCCTATAGGGTGGGGGGGGGCAGGGGTCCCTATAGGGCAGGAAGGCTCCTTGGTGGGTGGGGTGGTCTTACGGGATTTGGGGTCTCTATCGGGTCTGGGGGGCTGTTTAGACCCCGATAGGGCCGAGTGCGTCGCGGTCCCTTTAAATCTCGGCGCCGGGACCGCTGAGGGGCGTGGCCTTTACTAACCAACCAATGAGCAACCGCAGGGGGCGGTGCCCTTCCCGCTCCACCCAATTCGAAGGCGCAATGCTCCCGAGCGGCTTCTTTCAGCCAATCCGCGCCGCCGTTGCTCCCGGCTATTTTTTTTTTCCGCACTGCCCAATCGGAGCCCTCCGTACTCCCGACGGCGGGCCAATGGGGGAACGGTGTGTTGGCGGCGTCGAAGGGAGGCGGGAAACCAAAATGGCGGCGGCGGCGGCGGCGGCGGCGGCGGCGGATCGGGTTCCAGATGTGGAGCTTCCGCCGCTGGACCCGAACGAGGTGAGCGCCCGGCAGTTCCGGAACCGCCGCAAAGTGATCATCCGGGGACTGCCCGCCGATGTCAGCAAGCAGGTGGGGAGCGAAGTGGGGCCTGGAGGGGGGAGCGGGGCCTACAGGGGGCTGAGGGGGGGGAGTGAGGCCTGCAGAGGCCTGAGGGGTCTTAGGGAGGGGGGGGGGATAAAGGGAGCAGTGGGGCCCGAGGGGGGCAGTGGGGTTTCTGTGGGGACTTGAAGGGGGAATGGAGGGCAGTGGGGCATCGCTTGGGGGGGGTATTGGGTTTTCTTGGGGTGGCAGTAAAGTGATTTGGGGGGGGGGAGGTCCTGGGGGGGGCAATGGGGACTCTGAGGGGGGGGCGATGAGGTCCATAATGAGGCATCATTTGGGGCTGAGGTGGAATTGGAGGGGGGGGGTGGACACATCTGGGACCTCCACCCTCCAATTGCCCTCCCCGTTATGTGGGGCAGAAAGTGGGCCCAATTTGGGGTCAATTTGGGGAATATTTGGGTGTCGTCTCCCCCCCCCCCCCACCCCGGGCCACCCTCCGACCCCCCCCCATTTTCAGAAGGTGCACGAAATGCTGCGCGACTTCGAGCTGCAGCACTGCTCTGTGGACAGACACAGCAGCACGGGTGAGCGGCGCTAATTACGTGGGGAGAGTAATTAACGAGCGGGGAGTGGGAGGTGGTGACCCTATAGGGCCACTGGGGTTTGATCTATGGGTCCTTGGGGGGCTCACATGACCCTATAGGGCCACTGGGGTTTGATTTATGGGCCCTCTTGGGGTCCTTGGGGGGCTTGCATGACCCTATAGGGCCACTGGGGTTTGATCTGTGGGCCCTCTTGGGGTCCTTGGGGGGCTCACGTGACCCTACAGGGCCACTGGGGTCTGATCTATGGGCGTTATTGGGGTCCTTAGGGGGCTCACGTGACCGTATAGGGCCACTGGGGTTTGATCTGTGGGCCCAATTGGGGTCCCCGGGGAACTCACGTGACCCTGTAGGGCCACTGGGGTTTGATCTATGGGCCCTCTTGGGGTCCTTGGGGGGCTCACATGACCCTATAGGGCCACTGGGGTTTGATCTGTGGGCCCTCTTGGGGTCTTTGGGGGGCTCACATGACCCCATAGGACCACCAGGGTTTCACCTATGGGTCCTTTTGGGGTCCATGGGGTGGTTGGGGGTCACAGATGACCTCGGAGGACCACCGGGATCCATTCTTGGGGTCCTTTTGGGGTCTTTGTGTCCCTTGGGGTCATCTTGGAGGGCACAGATGACCCCATGGGTCCTTTTGGAGTCTTTGCAGGGCATGGATAGGACCACTGGGATCCAACCCATGTGTCCTTTTGGGGTCCTTGGTGTCCATTGGGGGACACAGGTGACCCCATAGGACCACTGGGATCCAACCCATGGGTCCTTTTGGGGTCCTTGGGGTCCACTGCGGACCATGGGTGACCCCATAGGACCACTGGGATCCAACCCATGGGTCCTTTCGGGGTCCTTGGGATCCACTGGGGGGGCACAGGTGAGCCCATAGGACCACTGGGATCCAACCCATGTCTCCTTTTGGGGTTCTTGGGGTCCACTGGGGGGCACAGATGACCCCATAGGACCCCTGGGATCCAATCCCTGGGTCCTTTTGGGGTCCTTGGTGTCCACTGGGAGGCATGGGTGACCCCATAGGACCACTGGGATCCAACCCATGTCTCCTTTTGCGCTCACTGGGGTCCTTGGTGTCCATTGGGGGGCACAGATGACCTCATAGGACCCCTGGGATCCAACCCATGTGTCCTTTTGGTGTCCTTGGTGTCCACTGGGGGGCACAGATGACCCCATAGGACCCCTGGGATCCTTCTGGGGTCCACTGAGGGGCACAGATGACCCCTTAGGACCACTGGGATCCAACCCATGGGATCCTTGGGTCCTTTTGGGGTCCTTGGTGTCCACTGGGGGGCACAGATGACCCCATAGGACCCCTGGGATCCTTTAGGGGTCCACTGGGGGGCGCAGATGACCCCATAGGACCCCTGGGATCCTTTTGGTGTCCACTGGGGGGCACAGATGACCCCATAGGACCGCTGGGATCCTTTTGGGGTCCACGGGGGGGGCACAGATGACCCCATAGGACCCCTGGGATCCTTTTGGGGTCCACTGGGGGGCACAGATGACCCCTTAGGACCACTGGGATCCCATCCATGTCTCCTTTTGGGGTCCTTGGGGTCCTTGGTGTCCACTGGGGGGCACAGATGACCCCATAGGACCCCTGGGATCCTTTTGGTGTCCACTGGGGGGCACAGATGACCCCATAGGACCCCTGGGATCCTTCTGGGATCCACTGGGGGGCACAGATGACCCCATAGGACCCCTGGGATCCTTCTGGGGTCCACTGGGGGGCACAGATGACCCCATAGGACCGCTGGGATCCTTTTGGTGTCCACTGGGGGGCACAGATGACCCCATAGGCCCCCTGGGATCCTTTAGGGGTCCACTGCGGGGCACGGCTGACCCCCTCCCCCCCCCCCCCCCATATCCTTCCCCCCTCAGCCTCCATCACTCTGCCTGACGCCTCTCAAGCCGCGCGCGCCATGCAGCGCCTGCAGCGCCGTCACCGCCTGCATGCAGAATTGCAGCCGTGCAGCGCCGTCCTCTGCGTGGCCCACCTGCCCCGGAGCTGCAGCTGGCAGCAGTGGGAGGCGTTGGTGCGGCCCTACGGCGCCGTGGGGCGCTGTCGGTTGGTGCACGGCCGCACTTCGGGGCGCTGCAAAGGCTACGGCTTCGTGGAGTATTTGCACGAGGAGGCGGCCGCCGTCGCACACTCGGAGCTGCAGGGCCGTGCCCTGGGGGCACACGTGCTGTTCGTGCGTCGGTGCGAGGGGAGAGGGGCGGCGATGGAGGAGGAGGATTTGCACACGCGCTGTTTGTGCGTGGAAGGGCTGCCCAGGGGGTACGCGGACGGAGAGGGGCTCCGGAGGGTCTTCTCGGGGGTGTGCGGCCCCACGTTCTGTCAGGTATGGGGTTGGGGGGTCTATGGGGTAGGGGGTGCCTTGCTGTGGGGATATGGAGATGGGGAGGGGCTCTGGGGGGTCTTCTTGGGGGTGTGCGGCCCCACGTTCTGTCAGGTATGGGGTTGGGGGGTCTATGGGGTGGGGGGTGGGTTGCGGTAGGGATATGGGGGTGGGGAGGGGCTCTGGAGGGTCTTCTTGGGGGTGTGCGGCCCCACATTGTGTCAGGTATGGGGTTGGGGGGGTTATGGGGTGGGGGGGCGGGGGGGTGTGTTTCTGTGGGGATATGGGGATGGGGAGGGGCTTTGGAGGGTCTTCTCGGGGGTGAGTGACCCCACATTGTGTCAGGTATGGGGTTGGGGGGGGTTATGGGGTGGGGGGTATGTTGGTGAGGGGATATGGGGATGGGGAGGGGCTCTGGAGGGTCTTCTCGGGGGTGTGCGGCCCCACGTTCTGTCAGGTATGGGGTAAGGGGGGTGGGGGGTATGTTGGTGAGGGGATATGGGGATGGGGAGGGGCTCCGGGGGGTCTTCTTGGGTGTGTGCGGCCCCACGTTCTGTCAGGTATGGGGTTGGGGGGTCTATGGGGTGGGGGGTGCGTTGCGGTAGGGATATGGGGGTGGGGAGGGGCTCTGGAGGGTCTTCTTGGGGGTGTGCGGCCCCACGTTCTGTCAGGTATGGGGTTGGGGGGGGTTATGGGGTGGGGGGTGCGTTGCGGTAGGGATATGGGGGTGGGGAGGGGCTCTGGAGGGTCTTCTCGGGGGTGTGCGGCCCCACATTGTGTCAGGTATGGGTTTGGGGGGGGTTATGGGGTGGGGGGTATGTTGCGGTAGGGATATGGGGGTGGGGAGGGGCTTTGGGGTGTCTTCTTGGGGGTGTGCGGCCCCACGTTCTGTCAGGTATGGGGTTGGGGGGGTTATGGGGTGGGGGGTGCGTTGCGGTAGGGATATGGGGGTGGGGAGGGGCTCTGGAGGGTCTTCTCGGGGGTGTGCGGCCCCACGTTCTGTCGGGTATGGGGTTGGGGGGTCTATGGGGTGGGGGGTGCGTTGCTGTGGGGATATGGAGATGGGGAGGGGCTCTGGAGGGTCTTCTCGGGGGTGTGCGGTCCCACGTTCTGTCAGGTATGGGGTTGGGGGGGGGTTATGGGGTGGGGGGTGGGTTTGGGGGGGTGGGTTTGGGAGTGGGGGCTGCATTGCTGTGGGGATGCGGGGATGGGGGGGGGGCGCAGACGTTGGGTTGTTGGGCAGATGTTGGGTTTTTGGGTCAAGACCTTTGGTTTTTGGGCAGATGTTGGGTTCTCGGGCTCGGACATTGGTTTTTTGGGCACAGACGTTGGGTTTTTGGGTCAATACCTTTGGTTTTTTGGGTACAGACATTGGTTTTTTGGGCAGACGTTGGGTTGTTGGGTGCGGACGTTGGGTTTTTGGGCGCAGACGTTGGGTTTTTGGGTCAAGACCTTTGGTTTTTGGGCAGATGTTGGGTTGTTGGGCTCAGACGTTGGGTTTTGGGGCACAGACATTGGGTTTTTGGGCAGACGTTGGGTTTTTGGGCACAGACATTGGGTTTTTTGGGCACAGACGTTGGGTTGTTGGGTGCAGACGTTGGGTTTTTGGGCACAGACGTTGGGTTTTTGGGTCAAGACCTTGGGTTTTCTGTGCAGATGTTGGGTTTTGGGGCGCAGACGTTGGTGTTTTGGGGCGCAGACGTTGGTTTTTTGGGCACAGACATTGGTTTTTTGGGCACAGACGTTGGGTTCTTGGGCTCGGACATTGGGTTGTTGGGCTCAGACGTTGGGTTTTTGGGCGCAGTCGTTGGGTTTTTGGGTCAAGACGTTGGTTTTTGGGCAGACGTTGGGTTGTTGGGCTCAGACGTTGGGTTTTGGGGCTCAGACGTTGGTTTTTTGGGCACAGACATCGGGTTTTTGGGTCAAGACGTTGGTTTTTGGGCAGACGTTGGGTTGTTGGGCTCAGACGTTGGGTTTTTGGGCACAGACGTTGGGTTTTTTGGGCAGACGTTGGGTTTTTTGGGCACAGACGTTGGGTTTTTTGGGCACAGACGTTGGGTTGTTGGGTGCGGACGTTGGGTTTTTGGGCACAGACGTTGGGTTTTTGGGTCAAGACCTTGGGTTTTTTGTGCAGACGTTGGGTTTTGGGGCGCAGACGTTGGTTTTTTGGGCACAGACGTTGGTTTTTTGGGTCAAGACGTTGGTTTTTTGGGCACAGACATTGGTTTTTTGGGCACAGACGTTGGGTTCTTGGGCTCGGACATGGGGTTGTTGGACGTTGGGGTTTTGGGCACAGACATCGGGTTTTTGGGTCAAGACCTTTGGTTTTTGGGCAGATGTTGGGTTGTTGGGCTCAGACGTTGGGTTTTGGGGCACAGACATTGGCTTTTTGGGCAGACGTTGGGTTTTTGGGCACAGACATTGGGTTTTTTGGGCACATACGTTGGGTTGTTGGGTGCGGACGTTGGGTTTTTGGGCACAGACGTTGGGTTTTTGGGTCAAGACCTTGGGTTTTTTGTGCAGATGTTTGGTTTTGGGGCGCAGACGTTGGTTTTTTGGGCACAGACGTTGGTTTTTTGGGTCAAGACGTTGGTTTTTTGGGCACAGACATTGGTTTTTTGGGCACAGACGTTGGGTTCTTGGGCTCGGACATTGGGTTGTTGGACGTTGGGGTTTTGGGCACAGACATCGGGTTTTTGGGTCAAGACGTTGGTTTTTGGGCAGACGTTGGGTTGTTGGGCTCAGACGTTGGGTTTTTTGGGCACAGACATTGGCTTTTTGGGCAGACGTTGGGTTGTTGGGCTCAGACGTTGGGTTTTTTGGGCACAGACATTGGCTTTTTGGGCAGACGTTGGGTTTTTGGGTACAGACGTTGGGTTGTTGGGCACAGATTTTGGGTTCTTGGGCTCGGACATTGGTTTTTTGGGCAGATGTTGGGTTTTTGGGTACAGACATTGGGTTTTTTGGACACAGACGTTGGGTTTGGTGACAGCTCCATCCCTGTACCCCTCAGTTGGCCTACGGGCCGGACGGGCAGCCGCTGAGTTTTGCCGTGCTGGAATACGACTGTGCGGACGCGGCTGAACGCGTGCAGGCCGCCATGGACGGGGCTCTCATCGGCGGCAACCGTGTCTGTGTGTCCTTCTGTGCCCCGGGGCTGCCCGGCCACCAGATGCTGCCCGCCCTCATCGCCGTCCGCACCGCGGTATGGCCGCCGTAGGGGGGCCGGCGCCGCTCCGTGCCCACCGGGAGCACCGTGGGGCGGTCGTTGGGGT
The DNA here is from genome assembly GCF_016699485.2 of Gallus gallus. NCBI lineage: Eukaryota > Metazoa > Chordata > Aves > Galliformes > Phasianidae > Gallus > Gallus gallus. The sequence goes on along the minus strand of NC_052561.1, from coordinate 14,289 downwards.
GGGAATGGGGCTCCGTTGGGCCCCAAAGTGGGGGAATTCCGACCGAATGTGGGGGTTTTCCTTCTGCCGACCCAACCAAATCCCCCTCTGCCGCATTCCTGGTGGTGGGAATGGGGCTCCAGTGAGCCAAAAAGGGTATAATTTCACCGAAATTTGGGGTTTATTCTTCTGCCTACCCAACCAAATCCCGTTGGTGGCATTTTTTAGGTTCTCTGGGTGTGGGAATGGGGCTCCAATGGGCCCCAAGTTGGGGAATTCCGACTGAATTTGGGATTTTCCTTCTCCCAGCACAGCACAATCCCACTAACGGCATTTTTAGGGTCTCTCGTTATGGGAATGGGGCTCCAACAGGCACCAAATTGGGGGGCAAATCCTCCACAAGTGGGGGATTTTCCTCCTCCCAACCCAACAAAAAGGCCCATTTATGGCATTTTTAGGGTCTCTCCTCATGGGATTGGGTCTCCGAAGGTCCCCATTGGGAATGATTTGCCCAATTTTGGCCTTTTTTTGCCCCATTTTTGCAGGCTCAGAGCCGTGGCCGAGGGCTCCTCCCCGACCCCACACTGCTGCAGATCCTCAGTGCCCTCCGCAGCCCCACTGCTGCCCCACTGCTGCGCGGAGCCCTGGGGGGCAAACGGGGTAAGGGGGGGCTGCCCCATAGCATTGGGTGTCTGCCCCATAGCGCCAGGGGGGCAAGCAGGGTAAGGAGGTGGCCCCATAGTGTTGGGTGGCAGCCCCATAACATTGGGTGTTGGCCCCATAGCGGCCGCTCTCAGCCCCATATGTGTGTTTGTGCCCCATAGGTCTCCTCGGTGCTGCCCCATTGCTGCCGTTCTGCCCCACTGTGCTGCAGTCGGCGCTGCAGAACCCAATGCGGGTAATGGGGAGGTGGGGGGGGGGGTGGGGGAGGATTTGGGGTGAAATTGGGCAGTTTTGGGGTGAAAAAGGTGGGATTTGGGTGCATTTCGTTGCAGAAGCCGGGGCTGCTGGGGGAGGCACCACTGGGGGCGCTGCCCCGCGGCATTGTGGGAATGCCAGCACTGAACGCTGCGCCGCTGCTGGGGGACACCGCCACCGGTACGGCACCTTCCAGGACCTTCCCAACCCAACCTGTGGTTCTGTAACCTTCCAGGACCTTCCCAACCCAACCTGTGCTTCTGTGACCTTCCAGGACCTTCCCAACCAATCCCATGGCTCTGTGACCTTCCAGGACCCTTCCAACCTATCCTAAGACTTTCCAGGACCTTTCTGACCTATCCTGTGACCTTCCAGGACCTTTCCAACTCATTCTCTGACCTTTGAGGACCTTCCAGGACCCTTCTGATCCATTCTCTGACCTTCCGGGACCCTTGCAACCCCTTCTGTGACCTTCCATGACCTCTCCAACCCCTTCTATGACCTTCCATGACCTTTCCAACCCCTTCTGTAACCTCCCATGACCCTTCCAACCCCTTCTGTGACCTTCCATGACCTTTCCAACCCCTTCTGTGACCTTCCATGACCTCTCCAGCCACTTCTGTGACCTTCCATGACCTTTCCAACCCCTTCTATGACCTTCCATGACCTTTCCAGCCCTTCTCTGACCTTCCATGACCTTTCCAGCTCCATCTGTGACCTTCCGTGACCTTTCCAACCCCTTCTCTGACCTTCCATGACCTCTCCAACCCCTCCTGTGACCTTCCATGACCTTTCCACCCCCTTCTGTGACCTTCCATGACCTTTCCAACCCCTTCTGTGACCTTCCATGACCTTCCCAACCCCTTCTGTGACCTTCCATGACCTTTCCAACCCCTCCTGTGACCTTCCATGACCCTTCCAACCCCTTCTGTGACCTTCCATGACCCTTCCAACCCCTTCTGTGACCTTCCATGACCCTTCCAACCCTTCTCTGACCTTCCATGACCTTTCCAGCCCCATCTGTGACCTTCCATGACCCTTCCAACCCTTCTCTGACCTTCCATGACCTTCCCAACCCCTTCTCTGACCTTCCATGACCTTTCCAACCCCTTCTGTGACCTTTCATGACCTTTCCAGCCCCTTCTCTGACCTTCCATGACCTTCCCAACCCCTCCTGTGACCTTCCATGACCTTCCCAATCCTTCTATGACCTTCCATGACCTTTCCAACCCCTTCCATGCTCTTCCCAACCACATCTGTGACCTTCCATGACCTTTCCAACCCCTTCCGTGACCTTCCAGGCCCCATTCCCGCTGTCTTCCCCCCCCTACAGGCGGTGACGTCCCCCCATGTCCCCCGGTGGGGGGCGTTGCCATGGCGGCGGATCGGGACGGCCCCTCATTGACCGCATCCCTCCTGAGCACCAACAACAGGCGGAGCGCCGCCGCCACGGTGAGCTCACCTCACCTGTCTGAGGGGTGGTTAAGGTGACAGCAGCCGGGGTTGGGTGTTGGTGGTCCTCCAAGGGGTGACAGCGCAGTGGTTGTCCCCTTGGAGGTCTGAGTGGTGGCATTGGGGGACCCAAAGCTGAGTTAAGGCGACAACAGCTGGGGTCAGGTGTTGGTGGTCCTCCAAGGGGTGACGGTGCAGTGGTTGTCCCCTTGGAGGTCTGAGAGGTGGCATTGGGGGACCCAAAGCCAACTGAGTTAAGGTGAGGATACCCAGGGTCGGGTGTTGGTGGTCCTCCAAGGGGTGACGGCACCGCGGTTGTCCCCTTGGAGGTCTGAGTGGTGGCATTGGGGGACCCAAAGCTGAGTTAAGGTGACAACAGCCGGGGTTGGGTGTTGGAGGACCTCCAAGGGGTGACAGCACCACGGTTGTCCCCTTGGAGGTCTGAGTGGTGGCATTGGGGGACCCAAAGCCACCAAGTTAAGGTGACAACAGCCAGGGTCGGGTGTTGGTGGTCCTCCAAGGGGTGACGACACTGTGGTTGTCCCCTTGGAGGTCTGAGGGGTGGCATTGGGGGACCCAAAGCTGAGTTAAGGTGACAACAGCCGGGGTTGGGTGTTGGTAGTCCTCCAAGGGTTGTTGGCGCAGCGGTTGTCCCCTTGGAGGTCTGAGTGGTGGCATTGGGGGACTGAAAGCCACCAAGTTGAGGTGACAACAGCCGGGGTTGGGAGTTGGTGGTCCTCCAAGGGGTGACAGCGCAGCGGTTGTCCCCTTGGAGGTCTGAGTGATGGGGGTGGAGGGACCCAAAGCTGAGTTAAGGTGACAACAGCCGGGGTTGGGTGTTGGTGGTCCTCCAAGGGGTGGTGACACAGAGATTGTCCCCTTGGAGGTCTGAGTGGTGGCATTGGGGGACTGAAAGCTGAGTTGAGGTGACAACACCCGGGGTTGGGTGTTGGAGGACCTCCAAGGGGTGGCAGCGCAGCGGTTGTCCCCTTGGAGGTCTGAGTGGTGGCAATGGGGGACCCAAAGCCACCAAGTTGAGGTGACAGCAGCCGGGGTTGGGAGTTGGTGGTCCTCCAAGGAGTGACGGCACCGCAGTTGTCCACTTGGAGGTCTGAGTGGTGGCATTGGGGGGACCCAAAGCTGAGTTATGGTGATGACAGCCGGGGTTGGGGGTTGGTGGTCCTCCAAGGGGTGGTGACACAGAGATTGTCCCCTTGGAGGTCTGAGTGGTGACATTGGGGGACCCAAAGCCACCAAGTTGAGGTGACAGCAGCCGGGGTCGGGTGTTGGTGGTCCTCCAAGGGGTGACGACACTGTGGTTGTCCCCTTGGAGGTCTGAGTGGTGGAACTGGGAGGACCCAAAGCTGAGTTAAGGTGACGACATCCGGGGTCGGGTGTTGGTGGTCCTCCAAGGGGTGTTGGCGCAGCGGTTGTCCCCTTGGAGGTCTCAGTGGTGGCATTGGGGGACTGAAAGCCATCAAGTTGAGGTGACAACAGCCGGGGTCGGGTGTTGGTGGTCCTCCAAGGGTGACAGCGCAGTGGTTGTCCTCTTGGAGGTCTGAGTGGTGGCATTGGGGGACCCAAAGCTGAGTTAAGGTGACAGCAGCCGGGGTCGGGTGTTGGAGGACCTCCAAGGGGTGACGGCACCGCGGTTGTCCCCTTGGAGGTCTCAGTGGTGACATTGGGGGACCCAAAGCCACCAAGTTGAGGTGACAACAGCCGGGGTTGGGAGTTGGTGGTCCTCCAAGGGGTGGTGACACAGAGATTGTCCCCTTGGAGGTCTCAGTGGTGGCATTGGGGGACCCAAAGCCACCAAGTTGAGGTGACAACAGTCGGGGTTGGGTGTTGGAGGATCTCCAAGGGGTGACGACACAGCGGTTGTCCCATTGGAGGTCTGAGTGATGGGGGTAGGGGGACCCAAAGTTGAGTTAAGGTGACGACAGCCGGGGTCGGGTGTTGGTGGTACTCCAAGGGGTGACGGCACCGCGGTTGTCCCCTTGGAGGTCTCAGTGGTGGGGTGGGGGGACTCAAAGCCACCAAGTTGAGGTGACAACAGCCGGGGTCGGGTGTTGGAGGACCTCCAAGGGGTGGTGGCGCAGTGGTTGTCCCCTTGGAGGTCTCTGTGGTGGAACTGGGAGGACCCAAAGCTGAGTTAAGGTGACAACACCCGGGGTTGGGTGTTGGTGGTCCTCCAAGGGCTGACGGGGCGGCGTTGTCGTTGTAGGGGTCGCTGTTGGGGGAACCGCCGAAGGACTTCCGGATCCCCCGCAATCCGTACCTCAACCTGCGCAGTCTGCTGCCGCCCAGCATCACCGGTCAGCCCCATAGCGCCGCCCCGTAGCGCCGCCCCATAGCGCCGCCCCATAGAGCTCTTTCTCACCCCCCCCCTCCCCAGGCATCGCTGCCCCCCAAGCATTGGCGCTGCCGCCCCATTGAGCTCTTTCTAATCCCCCCCCCCCTAAGCATCACTGCCCCCCAAGCATTGGCGCTGCTGCCCCATAGCGCTGCCCCATAGAGCTCTTCTTCCCTCACCCCCCCCCCCAGGCATTGCTGCCCCCCAAGTGTTGACACTGCTGCCCCATAGCGCTGCCCCATAGCACCCCACAGAGCTCTTTCTCATCCCCCCCCCCCCGCCCCAGGCATCGCTGCCCCCCAAGCATTGGCGCTGCTGCCCCATAGCGCCACCCCATAGAGCTCTTTCTCACCCCCCCCCCCAGGCATTGATGCCCCCCAAGCGTTGGTGCTGCTGCCCCATAGCACTGCCCCATAGCAGCCCATACAGCTCTTCCTCACCCCCCCCCTCCCCAGGCATCACTGCCCCCCAAGCGTTGGTGCTGCTGCCCCATAGCGCCGCCCCATAGAGCTCTTCTTCCCTCACCCCCCCCCAGGCATTGCTGCCCCCCAAGTGTTGACACTGCTGCCCCATAGCGCTGCCCCATAGCACCCCATAGAGCTCTTTCTCATCCCCCCCCACCCAGGCATCACTGCCCCCCAAGCATTGGCGCTGCCGCCCCATAGCGCCACCCCATAGAGCTCTTTCTCACCTCCCCCCCCCAGACATCGCTGCCCCCCACGCATTGGCGCTGCCGCCCCATAGAGCTGCCCCATAGCACCCCATGGAGCTCTTTCTCACCCCCCCCCAGGCATCGCTGCCCCCAAACCGTTGGCGCTGCCACCCCACAGCATTTTGGGCACCGGCCCCACAGCGCGGATCGCATCGGCCCTCAGAGAACCACTGCTGCCATCGCCTGGAGCTGCTGCTGAGGGGGTACGTGTGGGGCTGCCCCACAGATCCCGCTCTGAACCCCACAGATCCCGCTCTGAACCCCACAGATCCTTCTCTGAACCCCATAGACCCCTCTCTGAACCCCACAGATCCTTCTCTGAACCCCACAAACCCCTCTCTGAACCCCACAGATCCCGCTCTGAACCCCACAGACCCCGCTCTGAACCCCAGAGACCCCACTCTGAACCCCATAGATCCTTCTCTGAACCCCACAAACCCCTCTCTGAACCCCACAGATCCCGCTCTGAACCCCACAGATCCTTCTCTGAACCCCACAGACCCTTCTCTGAACCCCACAGATCCCGCTCTGAACCCCACAGATCCTGCTCTGAACCCCATAGATCCTTCTCTGAACCCCACAGATCCTTCTCTGAACCCCACAAACCCCTCTCTGAACCCCACAGATCCTTCTCTGAACCCCACAAACCCCTCTCTGAACCCCACAGATCCCGCTCTGAACCCCATAGATCCTTCTCTGAACCCCACAGACCCCGCTCTGAGCCCCACAGACCCCGCTCTGAACCCCACAGATCCCTCTCTGAACCCCACAGATCCTTCTCTGAGCCCCATAGATCCTGCTCTGAGCCCCATAGATCCTATCTGAACCCCATAGATCCTTTTCTGAACCCCACAGACCCCACTCTGAACCCCACAGATCCCCCTCTGCCCCATCGATTTGCTCTGCCCGTAGATTCCCTCTGCCCCATAGATCCTGCCGTGAAACCCACAGATCTCCTTCTGCCCCACAGATCCCCATCGTGCCCCCCCCACATTGTGCCCCCCTTTCCACCCAGACCCCCATTGTTCCCCCCACGCCATCAGCATCGCACGGTGCCCCCCCCAAGGTGAGACTCCCCCCTAATTTCATATGGGTTTATGGGGGGGGGGGGCTTTGGGAAAGGGGGGGCTCTATTGAGGGGGGGGTCTGTGGGGGGGTCAGGGGGGGATCTGTGGGGGGGGGCCTATTAGGGAAGGCTCTGTTGGGGGGGCTCTATTGGAGGGGGCTTTATTGGGGGGGGGTCTATTGGGGAGTCTGGGGGGGCTCTTGAGGGTCTCGGGGGGGCTCTATGGGGGCTGCTGTCAGAGGGCCCTGTAGGGGGGGCCCTATGGGGGGGGGGTCTTTGTTGAGGGGGGATTCTCTATGGGAGGGTCTGTGGGGGGGTCTATGGGGGTGAGCTCTGGGGAGGAGGGTTCTTTGGGGGGGGGGGGCTCTGTCGTGGGGTGGGCTTTATTGAGGGGAGGGCTCTATGGGGCGGGGGGGGGGCACTGAGATGTTGGGATGTAAATGTGTCCCCCTTCCCCCCCCCCCCCCTCTATATTACAGACCCCCGTGCCCCCCCCCCCCCCCAAGAGGCCGTGGTCTCAGCTGCTGCCCCCCCCCGAGCGCAGCCCCGAAGGCTGCTATGTGGGGCAGCACTCCCAGGGCCTGGGGGGGCACTACGCCGACTCCTACCTGAAGCGGAAGCGCATCTTTTAAGGACCCCCCCCCGAATAAATACCCCCCCCCCTCCCCCCCCCCTCCCCCGCTAATCTCACTATCATGAAAACAGATTGGTTTTTAATTAGTTTTAAGGCATTGCTGTGCCCCCCCCCCCCCCCATTGCACAAAGGAGGGGGGGGGTCAGACCCTCTCTTCCCCCCCCCCCCCCCCTCAATGGGAAAATCCCCATTTTGGGGCCATTTCTTCCCATTTTAGGGGTGTCCCCCCCCCCACTTTGGGACTGTGTCCACCCCAACACCCCCACTTTGGGACTGTGTCCCCCCCCCCTTCCCCCCCCCCCATGGAAATGTCCCCATTTGGGGGCCATTTCCCCCATTTTAGGTCCCCCCCCCATCATTTTGGGGCCACGTTTCCCCTATGGCTCACAGTATGGGGGGGGGGTCACACCCTTCGCCCCCCCCCATTTGAAAATCCCCATTTTGGGGCCATTTCTCCCCATTTTAGGGGTGTCCCTCCCCCCCCCCCCCATTTTTTAACTCCCATTACATTTCAGCGTGGATTTATTTTTGCTGGGGGGGGGGGGGGGGGGGGGGGGGGGGGGGGGGGGGAGGGGGGGGGGGGGGGGGGGGGGGGGGGGGGGGGGGGGGGGGGGGGGGGGGGGGGGGGGGGGGGGGGGGGGGGGGGGGGGGGGGGTGGGGGGGGGGGGGGGGGGTGGGGGGGGGGGGGGGGGGCGCTCTGTCCTTCCCCCCCCCCCCAAAAAGGACAAACTCTTCTCAAAAGTAAAGCTATATTTATATCAACCCCCCCCCCCCAACTTTGCTTTGGTCTCATTAGTCCTAATGGGAATCCCCCCCCCCCATTCCCCTTCCTCTTTGCCTAATAGACCTCTCTGGTGCGCCCCCCCCCCCCCCCCCCTCCCCCCATTCTAAGACCCCTATATGTGCCCCCCCATCATCCATGGGACCCCTTTTGGTCCCCCCCTCCATTTCTGGGACCCCCCTGTGTTGTTTCCCCCCCCCCCACCTAAAAGAAACCACATTATATGTGTGTGCCCCCCCCCCCCCCAGCCACGCCCCTCCATTGGTCCCAATGGACCTTTAAGCCACGCCCCCCATCCAAGCCACGCCCCCTCGCGTAGCCCCTATTCACGCTCTAAGCCACACCCCCTCCATTGGTCCTAATGGAACTTTAAGCCACGCCCCCTCCAGGCCACGCCCCCTCGCGTAGCCCCTATTCACGCTCTAAGCCACGCCCCTTCCATTAGTTCCTATGCCACGCTCCCTCCATTGGTCCCAATGGACCTTTAAGCCACGCCCCCTCCGTTGGTCCCAATGGAACTTTAAGCCACGCCCCCATCCAAGCCACGCCCCCTCGCATAGCCCCTATTCACGCTCTAAGCCACGCCCCCTTCGTTAGTTCCTGTGCCACGCTTCCTCCATTGCTCCTAATGGAACTCTAAGCCACGCCCCCTCGCGTAGCCTTTATACACTCTCTAAGCCACGCCCCCTCCCTTCGTTCCTGCTTGGCTGTTGAGCCACTTCCGTCGCAGCCTGATGACGCTGCGGTCACGCGGCCCGGTCACGTGGCGCCCAACATGGCCGCCCCCACGGGGGCGCTGTGGCGGCGGTTGCTGCGCAGCGCTGCGGTGCGGCGTCTGTGCGGAACCGCGGCGGCGGAGGAGCCCGAGAGAGCCGTGTGGGTGCGGGGCGGGGGCGAAGGGGGCGCGGGGGGGGACCCCTACACGGTGCTGACCCCCCCCGGGTCTCTTCCGTAGGGTGAACGTGGTGTTCGTGGACAGCGCGGGGCGGAGGGTGGAGGCGCGGGGCCGCGTGGGGGACAACGTCCTGCAGCTCGCCCGGGAGTGCGGCGTTCCCATTGAGGGTACGGGGGGGGCGGGGGGCGTTCCTATAGGGGGGTACGGGGTGAGGGGTTCCTATAGGAGTGCTGTTATGGGGGTGTGGGGTTCCCATAGGAGGGTGCGGCGTGGGGGTGTGGGGTTCCTATAGGGGTGCTGTTATGGGGGTGTGGGGTGGGGGGGGGGTGTGGGGTTCCCATAGGGGGGTACGGGGTGAGGGGTTCCTATAGGGGTGCTGTTATGGGGGTGCGGGGTTCCCATAGGGGGGCTCCTATGGGGGTGCTGTTATGGGGGTGTGGGGTGGGGAGGGGGGGGTGGGGTGAGGGGTTCCTATAGAGGTGCCGTTATGGGGGTGTGGGGGGGGGGTCGGGTGTGGGGTTCCTATGGGGGTGCTGTTATGGGGGTATGAGGTTCCCTTAGGGGGGTGCGGGGGTGTCGAGTTCCTATAGGGGGTGCTGTTATGGGGCTGCGGGGTTCCCATAGGGGGTGCGGGGTGGGGGGTTCCTATAGGGGTGCTGTTATGGGGGTGCGGGGTGGGGGTGTGGGGTTCCCATAGGGGGTACGGGGTGTGGGGTTCCTATGGGGGTGCTGTTATGGGGGTGCGGGGTGGGCGGGTGGGGGGTTCCTATAGGGGGGTGCTGTTATGGGGGTGTGGGGTGGGGGGGGGGGTCAGGTGAAGGGTTCCTGTAGCGGGTTCTGTTATGGGGGTGTGGGGTTCCTATAGGGGTGCTGTTATGGGGGTGCGGGGTTCCTATAGGGGGCGTAGGATGGGGGTGCGGGGCGGTCAGGAGGCGCGGGGTTCCTATAGGGTGTGTGGGGTTCGGGAATGGGGGCTGTGGGGTTCCTGTGGGGGTTATGGGATGCGGGGTGGGGGTGCGGGAATGGGAGTGCAGGGTTCCTATAGGGGTGTGGGGGGCAATGGGGGGGTGGGGGGGGGGGTCAGGGGTTGTGGGGTGTGGGAATGGGGCAGGAAGCAGGAATGGGGCCTGGGAGTAGGATTGGGGGGGGGAGTGGCGCCGGGAATGGGATTGGGACTGGGTTTGGGGGGGGGGATTGGATTGGGAATGGAATTGGGGGGGGGATTGGATCGGGAATGGGATTGGGATTAGGATTGGGGGGGGGGGGGGATTGGATCGGGAATGGGATTGGGATTAGGATTGGGGGGGGGGGATTGGATCGGGAATGGGATTGGGATTAGGATGGGGGGGGATTGGATCAGGAATGGGATTGGGATTAGGATGGGGGGGGATTGGATCAGGAATGGGATTGGGATTAGGATGGGGGGGGGGGTCCTGGGTGTCCACCTTCTCCTTCCCCCCCCCCCACCCCATATATGCTCCCCCATAGGGGCGTGCGAGGCGTCCCTGGCGTGCTCCACGTGCCACGTCTACGTCAGCGCCCCACACCTGGAGCATCTGCCCCCCCCCTGCGAGAGGTAAACCCCCCCCCAAATAAAAACACCGCCCCCACCAAACACTCCCTGAGACCCCCCCCAAAAAAAACCCCACAGCCCCCCTCCCCAAATGGACCCTCCCCCCAACTTACTGCCCCCCCCCCCACCTCATACTCCCATTGGTTCCCCCAAATCCCCCCCCCCCCCCTCAGGACCCCCTCCCCCCCCAATGTCCCTTTTCCCTTAATCAATTAACTTAATTAATTCCCCCCCCCCCCCCCATTAGGGAGGAGATCCTCCTGGACACAGCCACCCTTACACCCCCCTATGCCCCCCCCATACACCCCCCTATGCCCCCCCTACACCCCCATATTCCCCTCCCACCATCACCTCACGACTGTGACACCCCCTCAGGACACCCCCCCCATACCCCCGCATCCCAATTAATTAACTTAATTAATATCTACCTCCTCACCCTTAAGAAGGAGGACCTGCTGGACATCCCCCCCCATTACTCACCCCTCCCCGTGCCCCCATTTCTCCCCACAAATCCCACCCCCTCCCACCATAACACCCCCTTAGGAGACCCCCAGCCCCAATTAATTAACGTAATTAATTTCCTCCCCTCATTAGGGAGGAGGGCCTCCTGGACACAGCCACCCTTACACCCCCCTATACCCCCTCCTCTGCCCCCCATACACCCCCATATCCCCCTCCCACCATCACCTCACAACTGTGACACCCCCCCCCCCCATACCCCCGCATCCCAATTAATTAACTTAATTAATATCTGCCTCCTCACCCTTAACAAGGAGCACCTCCTGCACATCCCCCCCCCCCAACCCTCCCCGTGCCCCCATTTCTCCCCACAAATCCCACCCCCTCCCACCATAACACCCCCTTAGGAGACCCCCAGCCTCCCAACTAATTAACATAATTAATTTCCTCCCCTCATTAGGGAGGAGGACCTCCTGGACACAGCCACCCTTACACCCCCCTATACCCCCTCCTTTGCTCCCCATACACCCCCATATCCCCCTCCCACCATCACCTCACGACTGTGACACCCCCTCAGGACACCCCCCCCATACCCCCACATCCCAATTAATTAACTTAATTACTATCTGCCTCCTCACCCTTAACGAGGAGCACCTCCTGCACATCCCCCCCCCCAGCCCTCCCCGTGCCCCCATTTCTCCCACAAATCCCCCCTCCTCCCACCATAACACCCCCTTAGGAGACCCCCAGCCCTAATTAATTAACGTAATTAATTTCCACCCCTCATTAGGGAGGAGGACCTCCTGGACACGGCGCCGCAGCTGCGCGTGGAGTCGCGGCTGTGCTGTCAGCTGACGCTCCTCCCACCGCTGGAGGGCGCTGTCTTCACTCTGCCGCGCGTCACCCGCAACTTCTACGTGGACGGCCACGTCCCCAAAGGGCACTGACGCTTAATTGGGGGGGGGGGGGAGGAAGGGGGAGGGGGCACGGAGACCCCCCCAGTATAATGGGATGGGCACCCCCTAAAATAAAAAGGGATGGGATGGGGACCCCCCCCCCCCCGCTGAAATAAAGGATGTGGGAAGCGATGGAGATGTGGACCCCCCCCCAAATAGAATGGGATGAGATGTGGAACCCCCCCCCAAATAGAATGGGATGGGATGGGAACCCCCCCCCCCCGCTAAAATAATGTACATAGGAAGTGATGGAGATGGGGACCTCCCATGGGGATGGGGACCCCCACCCCAAAATAAAATGGGATGGGGACCCCCCCACACACTAAAATAATGTATGTGGGAAGCGATGGAGATGTGGACCCCCCCCCAAATAGAATGGGATGGGATGTGGACCCCCCCCCCTCCCCAAATAGGATGGGATGGGATGGGGACCCCCACCCCAAAATAAAATGGGATGGGATGGGGACCCCCCCACTAAAATAATGTATGTGGGAAGCAATGGAGATGTGGACCCCCCCCCCCCCAAATAGAATGGGATGGGGACCCCCCCCCGCTGAAATAAAGTATGGGGAGGCGATGGAGATGCGGACCCCCCCAAATAGAATGGGATGAGATGGGGACCCCCACCCCAAAATAAAATGGGATGGGGACCCCCCCCAAAGAAAAAGAGAATATTCAGAGCGATGGAGATGAGGACCCCCCGAATATAATGGGATGGATGGGATGGGACGGAGACCCCCCCCAAAAAAAAGATGATGGGATCGGATATGGACCCCCCCAATATATAACGGGATGGGGACCCCCCCCAAATAAAGTCCTATGGGGACCCCCCCGGCTGATGGTGTTGGGTTTCCTTTTCTGGGGGGGCGGAGGGGCCCATAGGACCCCCCCCCCCACCCCATAGATCCCATTACCCCATAAATGCCCCCCCCCGCCCCATAGGTCCCATTGCCCCATAGATCCCATTGCCCCATAGATCCCATTACCCCATAGATCCCCCCCCCGCCCCATAGATCCCGTTCCCCCATAAATCCCCCCCCGCCCCATAAGTCCCGTTACCCCATAGATCCCCCCCCGCCCTATAGATCCCCATCCCATAGATCCTGTTACCCCATAGATCCCCTCCCCCCATAATCCCGTTACCCCATAGACCCCCCCCCCCCACAATTCCGTTACCCCATAGATCCCCCCCGCCCCATAGATCCCATTGCCCCATAGATCCCCACCCCATAGATCCCGTTACCCCATAGACCCCCCCCCACAATTCCGTTACCCCATAGATTCCCCCCCCCCTGCCCCATAGATCCCGTTACCCCATAGATCCCGTAACCCCATAGATCCCCCCCCCCCCCCCGCCCCATAGGTCCCGTTACCCCATAGATCCCCCCCCTCCCCATAGATCCCATTGCCCCATAGGACCCCACCCCCCTCCCCGCCCCCTCACAGCTGCGGCTGTTTTAAGGCCGATCCGGTACCGCCATGGCCCGGTTCGGTTTCCGGTTCGGTTCCCTTCCAGCCTCATTTCGGCTGCAGTTTGGGTCCCGTTCGGTCCCGGTTCGGGTCGGTCCCATCCCGGTTGTGTTCCCCCCCCACCCCCCGTCCCGGCTCGGTTCGGATCGGATCCGGTGTCGGTCCCTTCCTATCCCTGTTGGTTTTCTCGGTTCGGTTCGGGTCCCGTTCGGTCCCGGTTCGGATCGGTCCCGTCCCTGTTGGGTTTCCCAGTTGAGTTCCCCCTTCCCCCCCCCCGGTTCGGTTCGGATCCCGGTGTCGGCTCCCTCCTATCCCTGTTGGGTTTCTCGGTTCGGTTCGGGTCCCGTTCGGTCCCGGTTCGGATCGGTCCCATCCCCGTTGGGTTTCCCGGTTCGGTTCCCCCCTTCCCCCCCCCCGGTTCGGTTCGGATCCCGGTGTCGGCTCCCTCCTATCCCTGTTGGGTTTCTCGGTTCGGTTCGGGTCCCGTTCGGCCCCGGTTCAGATCAGTCCCGTCCCTGTTGGGTTTCCCGGTTCGGTTCCCCCCCCCCCCCCCCGGTTCGGTTCGGTTCGGTTCGGATCCCGGTGTCGGTCCCCTCCTATCCCTGTTGGGTTTCTCGGTTCGATTCGGTTCGGTTCGGGTCCCGTTCGGTTCAGCCCCGTCCTATCCTGATTGGCTTTTCCGGTTCGGGTCTCTGTTCGGTCCGGTTGGGTTTCCCGGTTCGGTTCGGTTCGGTTCGGGAGCGGCGCTGTTGGGGCGGCCGCGGAACGTCCAACAACGCACGGAAACGGAGCGCGGAGGGGGGGCGGCACCGGGAAAAGGTGGGGGGCGGAAATGGGGGGGGGGGGGGGGAATAGGGCGGAAAAGGGGGGGGAAATAAGGAGGAAATGGGGGGGAAGTGGGGGGGAGAGGGGAAAGCAATGGGGAAAAGGGGGGTGAAGGAGGAAATAGTGGGGAGAAGTGGGGGGAAATAATGAGGAAATGGGGGGGATGTGGGGAAAGCAATGGGGAAAAGGGGGTAAAAGGGGGAAATGGGGGGGGAA
>NW_024095944.1:0-52620 GCF_016699485.2 Gallus gallus | reverse complement strand
AAAGATATCTATTACGTCTACCTGGCCTTTAACTGAAGGCCCAGGAAGGTTTTCAGATGGCTGGACAGACAGGAGCTTTCAGTCTTTGTGCTTGTAACTTACTCCATCTACCTAGTCTCGATGGATATCTCTATATCTATATGTATGTAATATATTATTTTACTTATATGCTGAGTATGCGTTTCTGGGGAAGGTTTATCTAGAGGACGAGCAATGCAAAGTACCTGAGAACCCTGCTAAAGTAGAAAGACCCTGAAAAGAGGTATTAATTGTCATAAAGGACCCAAATGGTAGCAGAGGCCATGAAATTAACAGAATTCTTATCTTGTTCTGATTGGGGAACAACCATTCACACCCCCACTCCACAACCGGCAATAGCCTCCTTTTTCACAACTCACTCCAGTCTCTTTTGCCACGTCCTTCAGCCATCCCACAACAGCTGTGGGAGACTGCAAAGCTCCTCAGCACAGATCTGCCCTTTGGCAGTCAGGCATGCCTTACAGCTCCTCAACACCTCGAGCAAGGAGAGCCATGGAGATTGGGCTGACTGTGTGGACACAATTAGGCGGGTAGATTCGAACCATTTGGTTCCCCATCTGTGTCATCCTAGGTATTCCAATCCCACCTATGCAGGTGAGTTTCTACAGGGGAGATAAGAGGTGACTGTCCTTGCACACTGCCCTGGCAGAAACGTGCCACCTGGCAGAGGGTTTCCAGTGGCTGTGACACATCCCACTCTGGACTCTCCTTTGACTGTCCGCTCAACACCTTGACTGCAGCTGACAGAGAGCAACATGCAGAATTCGCATCCAAAGAGGAGAAAGAAGAGCAGCAGAGAAGAAGAAGGATTTTGGCTGCAGAGCTCTTCTCTACTCAAGGGATTTGTAAGGTTCAAAACACAAAGCCACAGGTCGTAACCAGGCTGGGGGCTTTGGCTGAAGTCTTCACAAGTTTGAGGTTCTGCAGGATCTGTACCTTCTGTGGCCAGTGCTGGTCGCTAATGAGGCTGGAACTGCTTTTGAAGGTTCCCAGAGTCTTGGGGAGCTTCTACAAGCCCGTTGTGCTCTGTGGTGCGCTTGTGAGTGTTGAGATGAGATCTGCGTTTAAAGCTCTTTGCACACTCCAGACACTGAAAGGGTCTCTGTCCTGTGTGGATGCTGATGGTGCTGCTTCAATTCAGAACTGCGTTTGAAGCTCTTCCCACACTCAGGACCACTGAAAGGGTCTCTCTCCTGTGTGGATGATGGTGGCTTGTGAGGGTTAGAATTGCTTTTGAAGCCCTTCCCACACTCAGAGCACTTGTATGGTCTCTCCCTGTGTGGATGCGCTGGTGCAGCTTCAATTCAAACTTCGTTTTGAAGCCCTTCCCACACTCAGAGCACTGAAAGGGTTCTCTCCTTTGTGATGCGTTGGTGGCAGGTGAGGTGGAACTTCTGCTGAAGCTCTTCCACACTCTGAGCACTTGCAGGGGCCTCTCCCCTGAGTGGATGCGCTGGTGCCAGCTTTAACTCGCATCTTCTTTTGAAGCTCTTCCCACACGCGGAACACTGAAAGGGTCTCTCCTGTCGTGCCCGCGCAGGTGCTGCTTCAAGTCAGAAGGGCGTTTGAAGCACTTCCCACACTCAGAGCAATGAAAGGGTCTCTCTCCTGTGTGGATGCGTTGGTGGCAAGTAAGGTTGCAAACTGCTGTTGAAAGCCCTTCCCACACTCAGAGCCTGAAAGGGTCTTCTCTCCTGTGTGGATGCGTTGGTGGCGGGTAGGTTGTAACTGCTGTTGAAGCTCTTCACACACTCACAGCACTTGTAGGGTCTCCATACCTGCGTTAATGCATTGGATGCATGTCAGTTTGTGCTCTCCATTTGAAGCTCTTCCCACACTCAGAGCACTTGTACAGGCTCTTCGTTGCGTGCATGCCTGGTGGTTAATGACACTGGAATTTATTTCCAAGCTATTTCCCACACTCAGTGCATGGAATTCTGCTTTGTCATCAGACACACATCCTTGCTCCTGGGTCCTTCCGCTGCTTTATCACTATGTTGAAGGGCAGTGGGCTCCTTCCTTTCTTCTTCCAGATGCTTTCCAGTGCCTTCTTGATGTGCTCACCCTGAACCTTGCTCCAGCCTCCATGCGACATCCCTTCTGATTTCTCCCACACAGGCACTACCCCACCACCTTTCGGCCACAGCCACTTCCTGCACATCCTCCAGTATATCTGTAATCCCAGTTCCTGCTGGAGGAAAGAGGAAATCCAGAAATTGCACACGGTGCCCAAAATAAAACACAGACAGAGAGGACTCTTCCAGCCCCAGCCTCCTCCTTCCCTCCCTCCAGCAACTCACCTGGGCTCAGGTCTCCTGGCACGGCCTCCGGGCTACGCACATCCTGGGATCCAGGGGTCTTCCCCTCCTTCAAGCAGGGAGATCAGCCCGGGCTTGGGGGCTGGAAGTGGAGCTTCAATGACAGAAACAGGGGAGATGAGAGCATTTCCATCATTGCGGCACAGTGACTGTTCAACATCTCCACTGTGTGTCCCTCCCCATGGAGAAAGCACATTTGGGCCTGAATGACACTGGGGGCCACAGCTTCCTTTGGAGCAAAAGAAAGCTTTTACATCTCCGGAAATTATGAAGGCATATTTGCTTTAAAATTAACCTTTACAACAGCATGCTTACTATCTTAGAATATATCACTGATCGTGGCATCAAAATATTTATGGCAATGAATGGAAAATCCTAATTCTAAAGGAGTAACCAGCGAGTCGTCCAGTTGCTGGAGCTGGTGGCATCAGGCAAGTGCAGCAACACAAGGAGGTTTTTAAGTAAGCTGATCTTTCCCCCTACTGACTGGTGCCTGCTGGCCAGCACTGACCCTGGACTTTTATCACAGTACTGAGCACAGTAAGACCTTATACATCACACACTTCTCTGTCTTTCGTTTGTTTCTATTATTGTGGCTTGGTTAGGAAAGAAACTGCAGAGCTATTAGTGTAGGCTCGGAATACAGAAAGTCATCCTGCACAACACAAAGGAGCCCTAACGAGGGGAAAGGCAGCAAAGCCCTCACCCAGCCAGGCCAACGCACTGGTACGTCTCCAGCATCACGTCCCGGTAGAGCGCATCGCTGCGCAGGGTCCAGCAGCGCCCACTGCCTCCCTGCTGAAATACACGGCCACCTCCAGCAAGCTCACGGGCTCCTGCAAGCAAAGAGGCTCCTTGCTGCAACAGCCAAGGCCCAGGGAAGGCAGCTCGCACACAGACACAAACTCCCGTCCCAGCCGCTTCTCCGGCCCCAGCACACGCATTGCTGGCTGAGGGCACCTCCCTCTCCCCCTGCATTCACATCCCTCGCCCCTTGGCCTCTCCTGCCTGCTTCCCACAGCCCCTACCTGACACGGATGTGCTGTGGCCATTTGCTGCTCTCCTGCAGCCTGGGATGATCACGCCTGGAAGGCACAAGCAAAACTGGAGCTGCAGGGACAAGAGAAAGGGCAGGGCAGCTGGGAAGCAACGCAGCAGTCCCTGTCCCAGCCCAGCCCTCCCCAGCCCATCTGCAGGGCACTGCCTCTGGGATGGCACACCAGGCCTCGCACAGGAAGACAACCAGCAACAGCACTGCTAACGCTCTGGCTCAAAGAGATGAACCATCACAAAACTGTCCTCAAACTGCGGGGCTGAGAGAACTCATAGCTGACACTCTCTTCAACAGCTGAGGGCACACGGACTGTGTGCCTAAAAACAAAGCATGGCAAGGAGTCGGTCATCTCATCCCAAAACAGGGAGCAGCCCAAGCACCCCTCGAGCTCTCCTGCACAGCAGCGCGCTGCACAACAGGATCTGCCCTCGAGCAGGGATGGCTCTCAGGGTCACACCTGCACAGAGATCCCTCGCAGCTTGATGTCGAGACTCCTTCTTGATACAGATCTTCTGTAATAGACTCATGGTTACTTTGGAGCTTTGTGAGCTTCTCTAAGCTTATGTCCTATTGTGAATTGACTTGAGATAGGAAAGGAAACTACTCTGAGCCCCTTGACTCAATGGGAGGGCCACCTGGATGTGTGTTTGTATCCCTATCCTCTATGCAGTAAAGAACCAAGTGTATCCTGCCATCTCCAATCTTGTTATGTCACTGCTACATCACTGCTGCACTGCTGTATTATATCCATAAATATAAAACTGTTATCAGCATAGTGTCAGGTTTGGAAGTAACATATAAAGCAAAGGAGAACTGCACCGCTCCTCCCTGAATCAAAAACGACCAAAAAATATTCCACAGTATTTCTGGCAACACTGCTGGCTCACGTTCAGTCTAGCATCAATCAATACCCCCAGGTCCATTTCCTCTACAATAATGGCTCACATTGCTCAGGTAAGGAAGTGCAGAACTGGAAGGCGTTAATGGGATGGTACGCACACCTCAAATAAATGGGATGGCTTACTTGAAACAAACACAAAAATCAAACAACAAAACATCCTACCAAACGGAGGAGTATTTTTCTTCTCCTGAGAAGAGAGAGGATCTGACACCATTGCAGCCAAACCAGCCTGTGACGGTCAGACCACCACCTACCGCTGCTGTGCTGGTAATTCTAACTGAACCGTGTAGGCAACTTATTGAATAGCAGCAGTGCCAGACAGAACAATTCAGGCATCGGGGGATTTATCCTTCTTTGGAACGGCGTCACCTGTTCAGAATTCCCCACCGAGACGATTCCCTGCTTTTCATAGCAGCCCTGGGATGGCAACTGCAACTGCTGTGCGCACGCTGCTACTCGGATAGATACTGGGATAGTGCCACTCTTGTTAACCTGAGCACAGGAGACCTCTCCATAGGCACTCAATGCCTGTCTTCAGTACGCACTGACTATGAGAACAAATTCTAACAACAACTTAGAATTCTCATCCGTGGCCACGCACGGAAATGAAGCCCACTTAAAGACAGAAATGGAAGTGAATGGCACTGGGATAGTACCAGTGTAGCTGCTTTTCCCACTTGCTACGGCTGATGCAAATGTGAGTGGACTGTAGTGTGGATAGGGAGAGAGACACATCCTGCTCACAAGGCCCTTCTCCCCCTCACGTCCTCCTCCAGCTTCTTCCCGCAGCTCCCTTCTTCAGCCTGGCCTTGCTCACAAGGCCCTGCACAGGAAGAACAATGCACAACACAACAGGTAACACTCTGGCTAAAACACATTAACGGCCATAAATCTGTCTGAAAACGGGCACTGAGAAGAACTGATAGCAGAGCCATGCTTCAAACAGCTGGGGCACAACGGAGCACGCTCTGAGCTCGGGACTCAGCGGGGAGGGCTTCCACTATGGTTGTGTTTACCCCTGTCCTCCTTCTCCCTTAGCAGTGAGATATGCAGTGTAGCTGCTTCCAGTCCCAGCTGCCAGCCAGCCAGCCAGCCAAGGACAGAAATACCTTGCAGCCGTTCCTCCCCTCGCCTTCGCAGCTCTTCTCCCTGCTGGGCAGAGCTGAACATTCTGCTGCCAGTATTTCAGCCCTCGGCCCACCCCATCTGACAGCGCAGGGCCTGAAGGCACACGCTGGGTGCGTGCCAGCTGAACCCACCTGCACCGAGAATGCCTTCCCATTCAGCTGAGCACGCAGTCTGCGCTCCCTTTGCGGGGACAGATGTTGCCTGCTGGGTCCCCGAAGGGAAACTGAGTTGAAGGCTTCCATGGATCCATGTGTGCAGAGCTGCGCAGTGAGGTCATCTCATGTCTCCTGTGGCCCAGAGGAAGAAATGTGAGGTCATCTCGTGTCTCCCGTGGCCCAGAGGAAGAAATGCAGTCCCAGCTGTGTTGCGTTCCAGAAGCCCAAGTGGGCAGCAGAGCACACTGAGCTCCTCTGCTCACTTCCTCGCTGTCCCAGCTCCAACCCCTTCCTGTGCCCTCGGGGCCCAACCCGGGCTGCAACTCACCTGGGAACCGCTGCTCCTGTCCCGGGGGAAACGAGAGCCTCCCGGAGCGCGGGGACAGTCCCACACAGCGTCAGGGGATTGGTAAGAAAAAGCAGTCTTATCCAATAACGGGAAACAAACCTAACAGAACGAACAACTACTCAATCAAATTACTAAGCATTAATGCCGCTGAATCGAGTAAACTATACTTTTGTTGCGCAGACTTTAGGGAGGAGCGGCAGGAACCATAGGAATGCGAGGTCCTTGAATGCGTGTGAAGGTAAGTAGGCCGCTGTTTGCTATATAATGGGTGAGAATCCCGTGAAGATAAGAAGGCAGAGCTGCTATTGTGACACAATGCAACCCCCTAAAGGTTTTGCAGCTGCCCTCATCCAACGACCACCTGATGGGCCCACAGACCCTCCCCAATTCTAGGACGACTGCTCAGAGGAGGGGGACATCCAATGCAATGTAACCGATGTCTTGGGAATAGGAGCAGTACCCTACGCTAGAAACGTGCAGTGGCCTCATTCCATGATGTGCGAGTAAGGAGGAGATATCCCTCTGGCAGCCGGTGCCGCAATACACACACCTGCTTTATGACCTTCCATGGGTGATAGAGTGATGGCTATAGTGTGGGATGGCTAAAGGACGTGGCAAAAGAGACTGGAGTGAGTTGTGAAAAAGGGAAAGGCTATTGCCTGTGTGGTGGGAGTGTGGGAATTGAATGTTGTTCCCCAATCAGAACAAGATAAGAATTTGGTTAATTTCATGGCCTCTGCTACCATTTGGGTCCTTTATTACAATTAATACCTCTTTTCAGGGTCTTTTCTACTTTAGCAGGGTTCTCAGGTACTGTTGCATTGCTCGTCCTCTAGATAAACCTTCCCAGAAACGCATACTCAGTATATAAGTAAAATAGTATATATATACATATAGATATAGATTATATCCATCGAGATTAGGTAGATGGAGTAAGTTACAAGCACAAAGACTGAAGCTGCTGTCTGTCCAGCCATGTGAAACACTTCTGGGCCTTCAGTTAAAGGCCAGGTAGACGTAATAGATATCTTTGCAAATCACAACCCCTTGATGTTGGAAAACTGCTAGCTTTGGGTGCTGGATAGACAGGGCCTGAGCAACAGAGAATTAAAGGAGGAGAAGTTAAACAATTAACAGCATACATATATATGCTAGTAACAACTTATGTATAGACTGCGTGAAAAAAAAATATATGTCACACACATTGGCAAGAACGTCCTGCACAAATTAAAGGACAACTCGTAACACGCCTTAGGGAGTGCCTGAAGAACGTATTTAGGAACATCTGGCACCTCCCTCCATACTCTTTGTCTAACAAAGACTCTGAAGGGAAATCACCACATCAGTACGAATGAGAAGGGTACTGAGACATGTTAGAGACAAAAGGACTGCTGCTGACTGACACCACATGACCACACGAATTAACAAGTGATTAACAAATGTAAACCTTTTGATAAGATTGTGAACCTGGAGCACCCAGCCAGTGGGGAAACAGGGGAGGCAAGGGTGTGTGTGGGGCGGGAAACAAGGTACAATAGCTGTCATGTCCGTACCCATAAGCACGCTCTTCTGCTTGTGGGATGCCTGCCATTGCAATTGGGATAAAGTCTGCTTTCTCAGAGATACTGTCCTGAAAAATTATTTGGATATTTCCAACAGTTGGAAAGAAATGGACACAAGAGGGAAGGGAAGGGAAGGGAAGGGAAGGGAAGGGAAGGGAAGGGAAGGGAAGGGAAGGGAAGGGAAGGGAAGGGAAGGGAAAGGGAAGGGAAGGGAAGGGAAGGGAAGGGAAGGGAAGGGAAGGGAAGGGAAGGGAAGGCGGTACCTCAACTCCTCCTCACTCAGATCCAGCCAACATCCCCCCACCCGCACATTCCTTCCCCTCCCCCCACCGGGGAGAAGGTGCACGGCCCGGAGAACAAAGAGCAGTGCCCACAAGGGACGGGGCTGCCTGGCCGAGAAAGGACTGCTCAGCACCGTGAGCGATAGGAGCCCGGAGACAGAACTACACGTACACAGACCCTCCTTAAGGAAGGCGGTGAGGTGCTTTTTTTTACCAATGAAACGCAACCAAATGCTGTATGCCACTCTGCCCCCAATCCAGCGGCCCCCGCCCAGGCAGTCGTCGTCCCAGCCCAACTGAGCCCGGAACTCATCTTCCCTCACGGCCCACGGACGGCGTGTCTTCCGGCGGGGCGGGACGGGACGGGACGGGACTCAGCCTTCGCTTGGCTCCCGCTGCTCTGTGTCCCCCACGCCTCGCTCTGCCCCTGCCCTGCCCTCCCCTCTCCTGCTCTCCTCTTCTCCCCTCCCCTCCCCTCTCCTGGAGGTCTCTCCGAACGGCACCGTTGCCGCTGTGTCGCCTCCCGGGCTGCTGCTCCCGGCTCATCCCGGGACGGCGCTCAGCCCTGTGGGCAGAGACGGAGCCGTCGGTTGCCGCTTCCAGGAGAAACGGCCGCCTCTTCCCAGCAGAGCAGGTGAGGCGGAGCGGGGCGGAGCGCGTCACCCTTTCCTCCCTCACCCCGTGGCAGCGTGGGCACGGCGTTTCCATTTGCCATCCATTTGGGTGCTGCTGGGGAGGAAGAGCGGAGGATCACACCATGGCCCGGGTTGGAAGGGACCTCGAGGTTCGTGAAGCTCCAACCCCGCTGCTGCTATCAGGGCCACCAACCTCCACGTTTCATAGCAGCCCAGGCTGCCCAGGGCCCCATCCAGCCCGGCCTTGAACACCTCCAGGGATGGACGGGGCATCCACAGCCTCTCTGGGCAGCTGTTCCAGCACCTCACCGCTCTCAGAGTAAAGAACTTCCCCCTGACACCCAACCTGCAGCTGCCCTCCTTCAGCTTCAACCATTTCCCCTTGTGCTGCTGTTATCTGCCCTTTCACAGAGTTGCCTCCCCTCCCCTCCTGTTTATGGGCTCCCTTTAGGTCCTGGAAGGCTGCACTGAGGTCACCCCGCAGCCTTCTTTTCTCCAGGCTGAACAAGCCCAGCTCCCTCAGCCTGTCTTTGTAGCCCTCTGATCATCTTTGTGGCCCTCCTCTGCACCCTCTCCACCAGCTCTCTCTCCTTTGTGTACTGGGGGCTCCAGGCCTGCGCACAGTACTCCAGATGGGGCCTCCGGAGGGCAGAGTAGAGAGGGACAATCAGCTCCCTGTCCCTGCTGGCCACCCCTTTTCTGCTGGAGCCCCGGATACCCTTTGCTTTCGAAGCTGCAAGACCCGCTCTGCTGGCTCATGTGAAGTTTTTCATCCTTGAGGACCGCCAGGTCCTTCTCTGCAGGGCTGCTCTCCAGGACTGCTCCTCCCAGTCTGTATGTATGCCTGGGATTCCTCGGGCGCCAGTGCCAAACCTTGCACTTTGCGGTGTTGAACCTCATGAGGTTCACCCGGGCCCCCCTTTCAAGCCTGTAGAGGTCCCTCAGGATGGCATCCCTTCCTTCCACCGTGTGAACCGCAGCGCTCAGCTGGGTGTCTCCAGCAAACTTCTGCATTCAGTCTGATGAGGCGGTGTCGGACTTGCAGTCCGAGTTACATTGGGGAGGGATTTACTCCCCCGGTCCCCAGCTGGAGGTTTAGGGATGCAGTGCTCAGGGAGGTGAGAAATACTGGAGTCCTGGCTGCCAGTGGAGACTGAGGCCAAGAACTCATTCAGTACCTCCGCCTTCTCTTCATCCGTTGAGGCCACTTCTCCTTTTGCATTTTGCAAAGGAGGTCAACAGTAAAAGCCCGTAAGTGTGGCCTAAAGGATTGTGGTGTGAGAATGAGAGATCTTTGTTGTTTGTCCAAATATGTTATAACATCAGAACTTCCAGCCTGTGCCGCAGCAGAAAAGGAGTATTGGGGAACGTCGGTGGTTTTTGATTCACGGAGGTCAGCAGCTGCATGAAGTACATGCACAGCAGCTCCCTGTTTCTGTGGGGGTTGGGAACAGCGTTTTGTGGCAATGTATGATTGCAGAGTGAGTGTTTGACATACGTTTCTCACCTGGGGGCCAACACAGGCTTTGGCAGTTTGATACGCAACAGCTGGTTCCATTTCCATTGGTAATCCTAACACTGCTGCCTGAACTGCACGCCTCAGCTTCCAGAACCGAGTTGGATTGGCACTGGCTCAAGGAGTCCCAAGGCTCAGAGTGCTCCCACATCCGACCTAGCCTTCTCAAGCCACGAAGTTAGGGAGCCTGGACATGGCTGGATACACTCCGGGTCCCTGGCTTAGCCAGGGCTTTATGTGGAGGGAATCCTATTTTCACAGTCACTCTAATACATAACATTAGAGAAGCTCACAAAGCTCCAAAGTAACCATGAGTCTTTACAGAAGATCTGTATCAAGAAGGAGTCTCGACAGCAAGCTGCGAGGGATTTCTGTGCAGCTGTGACCTCGAGAGCCATCCCTGCTCGAGGGCAGATGCTGTCGTGCAGCGCGCTGCTGTGCAGGAGAGCTCGAGGGGTGCTTTTGCTGCTCCCTGTTTTGGGGTGAGATGACCGACTCCTTGCCATGCTTTGTTTTTAGGCACGCAGTCCGTGTGCCCTCAGCTGTTGAAGTGAGTGTCAGCTATGAGTTCTCTCAGCCCCGCAGTTTGAGACAGCTTTGTGATGGGTCATCTCTTTGAGCCAGAGCGTTAGCAGTGCTGTTGCTAGTTGTCTTCCTGTGCCTGGCCTGGTGTGCCATCCCAGAGGCAGTGCCCTGCAGATGGGCTGGGGAGGGCTGGGCTGGGACAGGGACTGCTGCGTTGCCTCCCAGCTGCCCTGCCCTTTCTCTTGTCCCTGCAGGCTCCAGTTCAACTTGGTCCTTCCAGCCGTGATTATCCCAGGCTGCAGGAGAGCAGCAAATGGCCACAGCACATCGGTGTCAGGTAGGGGCTGTGGGAAGCAGGCAGAAGAGGCCAAGGGGCGAAGGATGTGAATGCAGGGGGAGAGGGAGGTGGCCTCAGCCAGCATGCGTGTGCTGGGGCCGGAGAAGTGGCTGGGACGGGAGTTTGTGTCGTGTGCGAGCTGCTTCCCTGGGCCTTGGCTGTTGCCAGCAAGGAGCCTCTTTGCTTGCAGGAGCCCGTGAGCTTTGCGGAGGTGGCCGTGTATTTCAGCAGGGAGGAGTGGGCGCTGCTGGACCCTGCGCAGCGAGCGCTCTACCGGGACGTGATGCTGGAGACGTACCAGTGCGTGGCCTGGCTGGGTGAGGGCTTTGCTGCCTTTCCTCCTCGTTAGGGCTCCTTGGGCTGTGCTGAATGAGCCTCTGCATGCTGAGCCTAGAATAATCTCTCTGCAGTTACTTCTTGAGCAATACCACAATAATCGCAAGAAACGACAGACAGAGATGTGTGAGGTTTTAAGGGCTTAGTGTGCTCAACACTCTGTTAAAAGCCCCTGGTTGAGTGCTGGCAAGCAGGCAGCAGCCTGGAGAAGGAGGATCAGCTTTCTGCAAACAGCCCTTGTGTTGCTGAATTGCATGATGCCCCCAGCTCCAGCAGCCAGTTCACTCCCAGGTTACTCCTTTAGCATTTATTGGCTCTCTATTCCTATCCCTTCAACACTTTTGAAGCCTTGAGCATAGAGCAGTTGGGAAAAAATTGAAGTAAATGTTCTAAAGTATACGTGGTTGCCCGCTATCATTTACCGTGGGGATGGACACACTGCAAAGTTTTTGGGCAAGCACCTACACCAGAATCAGGGGAACACTCTCATCTCCATATTTCTGTCATCAAAGCGCCACTTCCAGGCCCCAAACCCGGGCTGATCTCCCTGCTTGAAGGAGGGGAAGACCCCTGGATCCCAGGTGTGCGTAGCCCAGAGGCCGTGCCAGGAGACCTGGGCCCAGGTGAGTTGCTGGAGGGAGGGAAGGAGGAGGCTGGGGCTGGAAGAGTCCTCTCTGTCTGTGTTTTATTTTGGGCACCATGTGCAATTTCTGGATTTCCTCTTTCCTCCAGCAGGAATTGCGATTACGGATATACTGGAGGATATGCAGGAAAGTGGTGTGGCCGAAAGGCGGTGGGGTAGTGCCTGTGTGGGGGAAATCAGAAGGGATGTTGCAGGAGGCCTGGAGCAAGGTCAGGGTGAGCACATCAAGAAGGCACTGGGAGAGCATCTGGAAGAGAAAGGAAGGAGCCCGCTGGGCTTCAACATAGGTGAAAAGCAGGCTGAAGGACCCAGGAGCAAGGATGTGTGTCAGATGAAAAAGCAGAATCCATGCACTGAGTGTGGGAAAAGCTTGGAAATAAATTCCAGTGTCATTAACCACCAGTACATGCACACAACGAAGAGCCTGTACAAGTGCTCCGAGTGTGGGAATAGCTTCGAACGGAGAGCCAAACTAACACGCCTCCAACGCATTAACGCAGGATGGAGAGCCTACAAGTGCTGTGAGTGTGGGAAGAGCTTCAGCAGAAGTTCCCACCTCACCTGCCACCAACGCATCCACACAGGAGAGAGACCCTTTCAGTGCTCTGAGTGTGGGAAGGGCTTCAACAGCAGTTACAACCTTACCTGCCACCAACGCATCCACACAGGAGAGAGACCCTTTAAGTGCTCTGAGTGTGGGAAGTGCTTCAAACGCAGTTATGAATTGAAGTTGCACCTGCGCATCCACACAGGGGAGAGACCCTACAAGTGCTCTGCTTGTGAGAAGAGCTTCAAAAGCAATTCTGAATTGAAGCAGCACCAGAGTACCCACACAGAGGAGAGACCCTACAAGTGCTCTGAGTGTGGGAAGTGCTTCAAAAGCTGTGCTGACTTGAAGCAGCACCAGCGCACCCACAGAGGAGAGAGACCCTTTCAGTGTCCTGTGTGTGGGAAGCACTTCGAAAGCAGTTCTGCCCTGAAGCGCCACCAGCGCATCCACACAGGAGAGAGACCCTTTCAGTGTCCGGAGTGTGCAAAGAGCTTTAAACGCAGATCTCATCTCAACACTCACAAGTGCACCCACAGAGCACAACGGCTGTAGAAGCTCCCCAAGACTATGGGAACCTTCCAAAGCAGTTCCAGCCTCGTTACCTTCCGGCACTGCCACAGAAGGTACAGATCCTGCAGAGCCTCAAACTTGTGAGGAGCTTCAGCCAAAACCCCAGCCTGGTTACGACCTGTGGCTTTGTGTTTTGAACCTTACAAATCCCTTGAGTAGAGGAAGAGCTCGGCAGCCAAAATCCTTCTTCTCTGCTGCTCTTCTTTCTCCTCTTTGGATGCGAATTCTGCATGTTGCTCTCTGTCAGCTGCAGTCAAGGTGTTGAGCGGACACTCAAAGGAGAGTCCAGAGTGGGATGTGTCACAGCCACTGGAAACCCTCTGCCAGGTGGCACGTTTCTGCCAGGGCAGTGTGCAAGGACAGTCACCTCTTATCTCCCCTGTAGACACTCACCTGCTGTGGGGCAACAGGTGAGGACCCAAAGGAAACCTCAGCTGGGCCGATACGTTGCCAGGAAGGAAGAAATTCTGTTGGCTGGGAGTGTGGGAAGAGCTTCATCTGGAACTCAACCCTCAGGAGACCCCAGAGAACCAACGCCGGGGAGAGTCCCTGTGAGTGCCTTGACTGCAGGAAGAGATCCGTCCAGAGCTGGGAGCTCATCACACACCAGTGGATCCACGTGAGGAACCCTACAGACGTGCAGCCTGCAAGAAGAGCTTTGGCCACAGCTCAAACCTGCTGAGGTAGCCAGAGTGTCTGCAGTTGGGTGAAGTCCAGGACATGCCTGCACCAGTGAGTTCACGTGGCAGGAAGCCTTAGCAATGCCTCGAGTGTGAGAAGGGCTTTGTGCAGAGCACGAAGCTCCTCCCTTGCAGGAGATGGCAGTCGTGGCAGAAGTCTACAAACATCCCATGTGTGGGAAGAGCTTCAACCACAGCTCCCAGCTGAGCAAGCACCAGGGGATCCACTCACGGCAGAGACCATAGATGTGCCTGCACTGCAGGAAGAGCTTCATCCAGAGCTCAGTCCTCGTTAAGCATTGCCCAGTCCACGTGAGACGGTGGCCCTGCAAGTGTCTCTCCTACAGGAAGAGTTTCTCTCAGGGCTGGAACCTCATTTCTCCCCACACAGGAAGAGCTGGCAAAGGAGATGGCATCGCTGGCACCCTCTGCAGAAGGGACTTAACCCAGGAGCTTCAGATGGCCTTTCCTTGCTTCCCAAAGCAGTTCTCTCAGCATGCCCACGTTCCTCTTCTGCTCTTCCTGCCTGCAGCTTTTTGATGCCATTTCCTTAGGAGAAGCGGCTGTGTGGGGATGTTCTGTGTGTCTGTGTGCGTGTGTTGCTCTCAGTAATTTCTGAGTGCGCAGACGAATGTGAGAGAATGGTTAGGAGAGCAGTAATGTGGCTCTTGGAGGTTTTCTGAGAATCATCTGTAGTGGAAAGGGAAGGGGGTGAATAAAGTAGCTGAGTTGTTCTGGAGCTTTCTTCACTGTGTTCTTGTTTCTTGTTCTTAAAGTGAATGTCAGCGTGTGGAATGAGGAGAGGGATAGGAGAGGGATAATATTCCACCTCTGCACACACTGGAATCAGCACAGCCACAGGCAGAGCTCCCAAGGGAACAACCAGCCCCCGTGGTGCCAATGTGCAAGGCTGTTATGCATTTCTGGTTTTTCATGTTGGAAACAGAACGTTGGAGGCCCTGTGTGCTTCAGCATCATCAGCATGTGTGAGACGTGGTGGGAATGGCCCTGTGAGGGGTGTGCTGTGTGTGATGGATGGCTCTGGGCTCTGCAGGCTGGAGATCCACTCAGGGCAGAGACCGTAGAAGTGCCTGCACTGCAGGAAGAGCTTCATCCAGAGCTCAATCCTTGTTAAAGGGTAAAAAAAATCCATGTTAGTCCATATGAGAGCTCCCCTTTGTCCTTGAAGGTTTTTGCTTTGACCTTGGGAAGGTGTGTCTGAGCAATGTGCTGGCCCTTCTGCAGCAGAGGCCTTCACATTTGCTGGGCTCAGCTAAAGCTGCTGTGCTTGGAATGCAGTTTGCAGGAAGTGGAGGCTGGTTTTGGTGAGCTAGTGAAGCCAGCAGGAGCTTGCCCATGTCCTCAGGTGAGGTTCTGTGAAGGCTCCCTGACCCCCAGCAAAGCTGCAAGGAGATGATGATTGCAGTACCGAGGAGCGCTGCTTCCTCCATGCCAGGGAGCTGGGGCCTGGTCTGGTGCAGGAGAGGTACAGCAGGGCCCTGGGGGTTGGAGGAGCCCAATGCGTGGGGAGGAAACTAGCAGCTGGGAGGCGTGGGGATCCCCAGCAACAGGAGGCAGCAGCCCAGCCAGGAGCTGGGATGGTTTAATTTTAAGCTGCATCCACTAATTCCTGTCAAGTGGCATCAGTCACGTCTCTTCTCTTTCCTTTTAGTTGGAAGTATCATTTAGTTTAGTAGGCATTCTCACTATTTTGTGTTTGTTTGTTTGTTTTTTTTACATCACCATGTTCTCAGAAGCAATGATCAGGATTTCCGTGAACAGGAAATAAAAATGAAGAAGTTTTTCTACTTTTACTCCCTGAAAAATCACTTGGACTGCTGATGTCCCCCACTGTTTTGTCACACATTTTGTTTAGTTGCACTAAGGGTTAAAAAACTCCATTTTTTTCCCCTCCTCCTGAGCTTCCCTGCTTTCCCTCTGCTGTGGGGAAAGTCCTTCTGTTGCAGACATGAGTCCCTGCAGAGTGGTGAGCGCAGCGCCCCGTCTGCAGGAACAGGAGCATTTCAGATGTGGGCATGGAGGAGGGGGACTGCCATTCTCGGGGTGGGCGTTCACCCAGGGGGGCATGGAGGGAGGGCTTTGTCCTGTCTGCTTCAACCAGCACTTGTATCCAGCCAGCAGAAGGCTGCGCCCTCGGTGTCCCACGTGAGCTCTGCATGGAGCTTACAGTTGGCTGTGAGGTGGTGGAGAGCCTCTGGGCTCCGATTAAGGGGACAAGGAAGTAAAGTGGTTGCCTACTACATGCCACCCAGCCAGGACGAATGATCCCAATCAATTCTTCTTTAAGGAATTAGGGGATATGTCTGGAACAGCATCACTTGCCCTAGGCACTGTAGTCCATCACTGCTGGTCACTTGTTAAGAGGCAGCTCGTAAGAGCACAGGTGCAGGCACTTTCAAAGTGTTGCAAGTGAAGAAGCAGGGTAGAAGTCCAAGCTCCTCTGAGCAGAGATTTGCTTTGATGACAGATTTACTCCTCTAATTCACCAGGGGAAGAAGCCCAATAAAGCTTCTGCTAAGGATTCTCACAGTATCCTTGTCGCCAAAATGTTTGGCATACAGCTGACCGAGATGCACAATGTGTGAACCACGGGCTGATGGGACGGCGTCACAGTCCCATAGGAAATGGAGTTACATCAGGCTGGTGGCCCATCTCTAGTGAGATTCCCAATGCCATCATTCTGATGCCAATTCCCTTCAGTGTTTTTATAAATGATCTGCATGGCACTGTTTCCCAAATTCATAGAGTAATCTGGGGACGTGTGGGTTACGTGAGTGGAGAGTGAGGAGGACTGAGAATCGTCTGAGTAGCAGAGCTCAGAGGATTGTCTTCAGTGGGGCAGATTGTCTTGAGTTTAGGACAAGAAAGGGTTAAGGTTAGACTTTAAGGTTAGGAGTTGGAGTTATGGCTTAGGAGTTAGGGTTGGGGTTAGGGTTAGATTAAAGGTTTAGTCTATGGGTTAGAGTTAGCACTAGGCACCAATTCCCAGTTTCCTGACACGCAGGAAAAACTCCATGAAGACACAGATGGATATGCTTAATTGACAGCAAAGGAAAGCAAGAGGCATAGTTCTGTCAAAGTAGATTTTATTAAGTTCAAGTTATATCCACTGAATCATAGAATCATAGAATGGCTTGTGTTGGAAGGATCAGAAGGATCATCTAGTTCCAAACCCTGTGCTGTAGGGCAGGCTTGCCAACCGCAAGACCAGACTGCCAGGAACACATCAAGCCTGGCCACTCCACTCACCTCCACTGATGAGGCATCCACAAATGCTCTGGGCAGCCTCTTCCAGTGCCTCACCACCCTCTGTGTGGAGGATCTCTTCACAACATCCAACAGTAAACCTCCCCTCGTTCAGTTTAAATCCATTGCCCCTTGTCCTATCACTATCTTCCAGCATAAAAGCCCTTCAACTGCCTGTAAACTCCTTTCAAGTATCACAAGATCGCAATGAGGTCTTTCCGGACCCTCCCTTCTCCAAGCTAAACAATCCCAACTCCCACAGTCTTTCATCAGCCCTCTGATTATCTTTGTGGCACTCCTCTGGACCTGCTCCAACAGCTCCATGTCTTCCTTGCGCTGGTTTCCCCAGGCCTGGACACAGCGCTCCAGATGGAGCCTTACAAGGGCTGAGTAGAGGAGGACGATCACCTCCCTGTCCCTGCTGGACACCCCTCTGTTGTACCATTGGCCACCCAGGCTACAGGAGCACAGTGCTGGCTTACAGCCGGCTCTTATTCCCTCAGAACCCCCAGCTAAATCCCCTTTCCACAGTGGAGAACCTCTGCACAAGAGAAAATATCTTCTCTTTGTGTCAAACACACATTTCAGGACCCCCAGAACACTCACTGCCCATGTACTTCCTTTGCTGCATAGAAAGCAGGACAAGTAGTTAGAAAAGATGAAAGATGTATGAAAGAAAGAAACATACTAGTGGAAAACAACCGAGCACGAGCTTAGAGTGGGATACACTAAACGTCACCTGCGGAGAGAGATGGAGTCTTTGTGATTACTGGAAAACATCCATAACAACAGTTCCCAGATGGCACCCTTCAGTGCCTGGTTCCTCATGCTGTAGATGAGGGGGTTCACTGCTGGAGGCACCACCGAGTACAGAATTGCCACCGACACATCCATGGCTGGGGAGGAGATGGAATGGGGCTTCAGGTAGGTAAAGAGGCCAGTGCTGATAAAGAGGGAGACCACGGCCAGGTGAGGGAGGCACGTGGAAAAGGCTTTGTGCCGTCCCTGCACGGAGGGCATCCTCAGCACAGCCCTGAAGATCTGCACGTAAGAAAGCACAATGGAAACAAAACACCCCGAAAACAAAAATACGCTGAATGTCATAAGACTGAGATTCCTGAGGTAGGGGTACGAGCAAGAGAGCTTTTGAATGTGAGGAATTTCACAGAAGAACTGGTCCACGGTGTTGCCTCGGCAGAGTGGCAGTGAAAAGGTATTGGCAGTGTGCAGCAGAGCATGGAGAAGCCCAGTGCCCCAGGCAGCTGCTGCCAGGCTGGCACAAGCTGTGCTGCCCACGAGGGTCCCGTAGTGCAGGGGCTTGCAGATGGCAACGTAGCGGTCATAGGACATGAGAGTGAGGAGGTAAAATTCGGCTGACAACAAGAATGAGAACAGAAAGACCTGGGCAGCACATGCAGTGTAGGAGATGGCCCCTGGTGTCCCAGAGGGCATTGGCCATGGCTTTGGGGACAGTGGTGGAGATGGAGCCCAGGTCGAGGAGGGCGAGGTTGAGGAGGAAGAAGTACATGGGGGTGTGCAGGCGGTGGTCGCAGGCTACGGCTGTGCTGATGAGGCCGTTGCCCAGGAGGGCAGCCAGGTAGATGCACCAGCAAGAGCCAGAAGTGCAGGAGCTGCAGCGGCCGCGTGTCTGCCAACGCCAGGAGGAGGAACTCGCTGATGGAGCTGCTGTTGGGCATCTGCCGCTCCTGGACATGGCTAATCATCAAAGGAGAGAAAAAGGCAAGTTAGGTGAGGCTTCCCTTGGCAAAAACCCAGTACCTATTCCGTGGTGACCTTCCTCCTGCCATGGAATCGATCCGATCCTTTTTCTTTCTCTGAGGAAAATGCCTGTTCAGATCCACGACTTGAGATTTTTTTCCATGAGTTTGAGTATGTAAGGAAGAGGAGAGGCCTCTGCCCGCGGACTCTGGAGAAAGCAGTCCTGACCCACCCAGGTGGGTCCATTGTAAAGTGGCAGGAGTGCTTGGTTTCACTTTTAGAATGTGACATCTCTCTTAGCATCTCTCCACTTCATCTCCCTGGGCTTTCAGGGAACACAGAGATGCTATGGGAGAGATGTGCATCCTGCAGGGCAGCTCACCAGCTTGGAAGGACATCTCTCTTCGAGAGAGAGCCAAGTGTCCTCGTGATGGCATCTCATTCAGAGAAATTCAGCTCCTTCCCAGCCTCACAGACTGTGCTGTCCACAGCCCCGAGCAGCTGCTCTCAGCCCCCGTGCGCTGCAGAAGGAAATGAGCTCAGGCCTGGAGAGATGCAGCTCTGCTCTGCTGGAGCTCTGGCTGCAGAGGAGGCGCTTCATGCCTTGGACCCCGCTAGCCATGAAGGCAGAGGTGTTTCTGGGTGGGAGAGGATGCAAGGGGGCTTGCTCAGAAGAAGGGTTGGAAAATGAACACAGGGCAGAAAGTCCCACGTTTGGTCCTCCTTCCTGAAATGTCCCCTCTGCAACGCCCTGAGGATGCAGTGCAGCTCTGAGCCCCCAGCTCCATGCAGCACCCCTAGCAGCAGAAGGCCCCTGTGCTGCTGGGGAGCTCCTTCCCCACCCGCCCCCACCCCCCCTTTCTCCCTGCAGCTACCTGGATGGTATTCAGCTGAATCAGTTGAGGTGTCGTATCCTGAGGTTGTAGTCCTGTGTCCTGGAGGAGAATCAGCTCCCTCCCACGCCTCCCCCACACCCAGCCAGACCAGCACCGACCACATTGCACCAACTGGCCCCCTGCATCCCTCCTCTTCCACTGGCTTCTTTCTCCTCCACCTGCATTAATTCCCATCTTTGTCTGTTGCGGTCACTGTCCAGTTATCAGCTCTCACTGACTACATTTCCCTCTTGGATCCCCGCAATGCTATCCCCATGCTGGCTGTACCTCCCTCTCCCTGACGGAGCTGCCATCCGTGTCACAGGAGTTGTGCTGCACTCAGTGACATCTCGGTGTCTGCTGTAAGAAGAAATACCCTTACAGATGACAACTCCTTTTTTGGACAGTGCTCCTTGAAAACCTTATCTGCCACACTGAGACCTCCGTCATGAGCAAGTCTTGAAGACTGGAGGGAAATGGCTTGTTAGGTCTTTCTGCACTGTAATGAGCCCCACAGCGTATGTGGTATCTGTTGAGCTTCAGCTACTGAGAGAAGACTGCTGTAGCCAACTGATGAAGGTGCAGCCAAAATGCTGTCCAGAAATGTTGGAGAGTGTTGGAGTATTAATTGGTCCCTGTGGGGCCATTACCAACAAAGCCTCCCCAGAGACGTGTTAGAGCAGATAATTGGAGGCCGTGATTACAGGCAGGCAAAGAAGGCACTGTGCAGGTGCTTTGAGGTTGAGGAAAGCCCTTGGTTTGTTTGATGAAACAGAAGGGTTAAGCCATAGCTGCAGCCTCTGGGAAAGGGTGGTCCTGTCCCTCACAGATGGCCCAACGCTCTCCCACGGTCAGTGGGATGTGGTGGGCAGCGTTCTGGGAGGGAGAATGATACTACACCTACTGGCCTCCCTACAGGGCTGCAAGGAAACAAGGAGGCCCCAGTGTCACGAGGACAACGTGTGCCCTCCGGAGCATCAGCAGCAGACACAACTGCCGCAGCCAAGCTGACCAAGACCTTGGTTTCCTGTTGGGGCCCTCCAGCCTTGCCAGTGCTGTTGGCCATCTGCACCAGAGGCTGTTCTACGCAGTCCCTACGCTTGCCTCCTTTTCCCTGCACGCTGCAGACACTCACCTCGACTCCTGCACTGGCACTCACCCTGGCATTGCCTTACTCTGATGGTTCTGCAGTCTCACTACTTGTTCCTTGTGACACAACAGCACGGACTGATCACAGTAGTCCTGCTGGGTGTTTCTGGCACCACGGCACTACCACGGGAGGCGAGGGCTGACCTGTCAGCTTTTGCAGAAAGAATCACTTCTAAGGTCTGGGTCAGTGAAGCACTAAGAGGCACTAAGATGAGTGTCCAACAGTCAACCTTTTGCTCTTTCTACTGCCTCATTTGATGGAGGGTAGTAGGGGACACCAAACACTCACTGGCTTCTCATTTGGCTCACTTTTGCATTTCCTCGCTCAAAGAATGTGAGCCATCGTCACTGTAGATAACATCAGCAGTAGGAAGATTTGAGAAGCAAAATGATTGCCCTCACACTGTATTTTGCCCACTGACTGATACTTCGTTCCCTAAAAGCCAAAGAGTACCTCCACTCCCATGCGGATGGGCGAGCATCTCCCCAGTGACTTCAAAAGTCATATAGAATCAAAGAATCCCAAAGGTTGGAAAAGACCCCCCAGGATCATCCAGTCCAACCATTCTCCCTTCACCAGTGGTTCTCACTAAACCATGTCCCTCAACACAACATCCAAACGCTCTTTGATCACCACCAGGGTCAGTGACTCCACCACCTCTCCGGGCAGCCCATTCCAGTGCCTGACCACCCTTTCAGACAAGCAGTATTCCCTAACCTCCATCCTTAATATTCCCTGGAGCAGCTTGAAGCCATTCCCTCTAGTCCTATCACTGTCACATGAGAGAAGAGGCCAACCCCCCCCCCCCAGCTCACTACAACCTCCCATCAGGTAGTTACAGAGAGCAATAAGGTCTCCCCTGAGCCTCCTCTTCTCCAGACTGAACAATCCCAGCTCCTTCAGCCGCTTCTCATAAGGCCTGTGCTCCAGACCCCTCACCAGCTTTGTTGCCCTCCTCTGGACACGCTCCAGGGCCTCCATGTCTTTCTTACAGTGAGGGGCCCAAAAGTGGACACAGTACTCGAGGTACGGCCTCACCAGTGCTGAGTACAGGGGGACAATTACTTCCCTGTTCCTGCTGGCCACACTATTTCTGATACAAGCCAGGATGCCATTGGCCTTCTTGGCCACCTGGGCACACTGCTGGCTCATGTTCAGTCTAGCGCTAGTCAACACCCCCAGGTCCATTTCCTCTACACAATCTTCCAGCCACTCTGCCCCAAGCCTGTTGCGTTGCCTGAGGGTTATTGTGGCCAAAGTGCAGGACCCAGCATTTGGTCTTGTTGAATCCCATCCCATTGGCTTCAGCCCAGTTATCCAGCCTATGCAGATCCCTCTGTAGGGCCTCGCTACCCTCAGGCAGATCAACACCTCCAGCCAGCCTGGTGTCATCTGCAAACAAATCAGTTATATAATCAGTTGACCATGAAAACCACAGAGCTCGTTGGCTGTGTGCTATTCCCCCTAAATTTCCGGGAAGCTGCTGACCCATTAGGACAAATGAGGCTCCTCTTGAGATACTCCTTGACCATGAAAACCACAGAGCTCGTTGGCTGTGTGCTATTCCCCCTAAATTTCCGGGAAGCTGCTGACTCCTTTAAACAATTAAGAATAATTAATTGGCATCATCGTCCAGGCTGAGAGGCTTAGAGTAGGCTCCAACAGTGACGTCCACTTTATTTCCTCATCCCTTAACCCATACACAGAGGCTGTAACCATGGCATTGCTAACTGTAAGCTCTGTTTCCTCTAGCCCACCAGTACATACAGCAACCCCATCCAATCTCACCGGCCCTGCATCTCCAGCCTGCAGAGCCCAGAGCCATCCATCACACACAGCACACCCCTCACAGGGCCATTCCCACCACGTCTCACACATGCTGATGATGCTGAAGCACACAGGGCCTCCAACTTTCAATGTTTCCAACATGAAAAAGCAGAAATGCGTAACAGCCTTGCACATGGGCACCATGGGGGGCTGGTTGTTCCCTTGGGAGCTCTGCCTGTGGCTGTGCTGATTCCAGTGTGTGCAGAGGTGGAATATTATCCCTCTCCTATCCCTCTCCTCATTCCACATGCTGACATTCACCATAAGAACAAGAAACAAGAACACAGTGAAGAAAGCTCCAGAACAACTCAGCTACTTTATTCACCCCCTTCCCTTTCCACTACAGATGATTCTCAGAAAACCTCCAAGAGCCACATTACTGCTCTCCTGACCCTTCTCTCACATTCATCATTGCACTCAGAAATTACTGAGAGCAACACACGCACACAGACACACAGAACATCCCCACACAGCCGCTTCTCCTAAGGAAATGGCATCAAAAAGCTGCAGGCAGGAAGAGCAGAAGAGGAACGTGGGCATGCTGAGAGAACTGCTTTGGGAAGCAAGGAAAGGCCATCTGAAGCTCCTGGGTTAAGTCCCTTCTGCAGAGGGAGCCAGCAATGCCATTTCCTTTGCCAGCTCTTCCTGTGTGGGGAGAAGCACAGGGGTCTACCCCATCCTTGGGCATCCTCAAGCTCTCTCTCCTGGAGCTTTCCCCATGAGAAATGAGGTGCCAGCCCTGAGAGAAACTCTTCCTGTAGGAGAGACACTTGCAGGGCCACCGTCTCACGTGGACTGGGCAATGCTTAACGAGGACTGAGCTCTGGATGAAGCTCTTCCTGCAGTGCAGGCACATCTATGGTCTCTGCCCTGAGTGGATCCCCTGGTGCTTGCTCAGCTGGGAGCTGTGGTTGAAGCTCTTCCCACACATGGGACGTTTGTAGACTTCTGCCACGACTGCCATCTCCTGCAAGGGAGGAGCTTCGTGCTCTGCACAAAGCCCTTCTCACACTCGAGGCATTTCTAAGGCTTCCTGCCACGTGAACTCACTGGTGCAGGCACGTCCTGGACTTCACCCAACTGCAGACACTCTGCTACCTCAGCAGGTTCGAGCTGTGGACAAAGCTCTTCTTGCAGGCTGCACGTCTGTAGGGTTCCTCACGTGGATCCACTGGTGTGTGATGAGCTCCCAGCTCTGGACGGATCTCTTCCTGCAGTCAAGGCACTCACAGGGAATCTCCCCGGCGTTGGTTCTCTGGAGTGTACTGAGGGTTGAGCTCCAGATGAAGCTCTTCCCACACTCCCAGCCGACAGAATTTCTTCCTTCCTGGTGACGTATCGGCCCAGCTGAGGTTTCCTTTGGGTCCTCACCTGTTGTCCCACAGCAGGTGAGTGTCTACAGGGGAGATAAGAGGTGACTGTCCTTGCACACTGCCCTGGCAGAAACGTGCCACCTGGCAGAGGGTTTCCAGTGGCTGTGACACATCCCACTCTGGGCTCTCCTTTGAGTGTCCGCTCAACACCTTGACTGCAGCTGACAGAGAGCAACATGCAGAATTCGCATCCAAAGAGGAGAAAGAAGAGCAGCAGAGAAGAAGAAGGATTTTGGCTGCAGAGCTCATTCCTCTACTCAAGGGATTTGTAAGGTTCAAAACACAAAGCCACAGGTCGTAACCAGGGCTGGGGCTTTGGCTGAAGCTCTTCACAAGTTTGAGGCTTCTGCAGGATCTGTACCTTCTGTGGCAGTGCTGGTCGCTAACTGAGGCTGGAACTGCTTTTGAAGGTTCCCAGAGTCTTGGGGAGCTTCTACAGCCGTTGTGCTCTGTGGGTGCGCTTGTGAGTGTTGAGATGAGATCTGCGTTTAAAGCTCTTTGCACACTCCAGACACTGAAAGGGTCTCTGTCCTGTGTGGATGCGATGGTGCTGCTTCAATTCAGAACTGCGTTTGAAGCTCTTTGCACACTCAGGACACTGAAAGGGTCTCTCACCTGTGTGGATGCGATGGTGGCAGGTGAGGTTAGAATTGCTTTTGAAGCCCTTCCCACACTCAGAGCACTTGTATGGTCTCTCCCCTGTGTGGATGCGCTGGTGCAGCTTCAATTCAAACTTTCGTTTTGAAGCCCTTCCCACACTCAGAGCACTGAAAGGGTTTCTCTCCTTTGTGGATACGTTGGTGGCAGGTGAGATGGGAACTGCTGTTGAAGCTCTTCCCACACTCAGGACACTGAAAGGGTCTCTCTCCAGTGTGGATGCGTTGGTGGTAGGTGAGGTGGGAACTTCTGCTGAAGCTCTTCCCACACTCAGAGCACTTGCAGGGACTCTCCCCTGAGTGGATGTGCTGGTGCAGCTTTAACTCGCATCTTCTTTTGAAGCTCTTCCCACACGCGGAACACTGAAAGGGTCTCTCCTGTCTGTGCATGCGCAGGTGCTGCTTCAAGTCAGAACGGCGATTGAAGCACTTCCCACACTCAGAGCACTGAAAGGGTCTCTCCTCTGTGTGGATGCGTTGGTGGCAAGTAAGGTTGCAACTGCTGTTGAAGCCCTTCCCACACTCAGAGCACTGAAAGGGTCTCTCTCCTGTGTGGATGCGTTGGTGGCGGGTAAGGTTGTAACTGCTGTTGAAGCTCTTCCCACACTCACAGCACTTGTACAGGCTCTGCGTTGCGTGCATGCACTGGTGGTTAATGATGCTGGAATCTATTTCCAAGCTTTTCCCACACTCAGTGCATGGATTCTGCTTTTTCATCTGACACACATCCTTGCTCCTGGGCTCTACGTCCTGCTTTTCACCTATGTTGAAGTCCAGTGGGCTCCTTCCTTTCTCTTCCAGATGCTCTCCCAGTGCCTTCTTGATGTGCTCACCCTGACCTTGCTCCAGGCCTCCTGGGACATCCCTTCTGATTTCTCCCACACAGGCACTACCCCACCGCCTTTCGGCCACACCACTTTCCTGCACATCCTCCAGTATATCTGTAATCCCAGTTCCTGCTGGAGGAAAGAGGAAATCCAGAAATAGCACACGGTGCCCAAAATAAAACACAGACAGAGAGGACTCTTCCAGCCCCAGCCTCCTCCTTCCCTCCCTCCAGCAACTCACCTGGGCTCAGGTCTCCTGGCACGGCCTCAGGGCTACGCACATCTGGGATCCAGGGGTCTTCCCCTCCTTCAAGCAGGGAGATCAGCCCGGGTTTGGGGGCTGGAAGAGGAGCTTCAATGACAGAAACAGGGGAGATGAGAGCATTTCCATCATTGCGGCACAGTGACTGTTCAACATCTCCACTGTGTGTCCCTCCCCATGGAGAAAGCACCATTTGGGCCTGAATGACACTGGGGCCACAGCTTCGGTTGGAGCAAAGAAAGCTTTTACATCTCTGGAAATTATGAAGGGATATTTGCTTTAAAATTATCTGTACAATAGCATGCTTCTTGCTTACAATATATCAGTGAGCATGGCATCAAAATATTTATGGCAATTGAATGGAAAATCCTAAATTCTAAAGGAGTAACCAGCGAGTCATCTCTTAGTTGGAGCTGGCATCATGCAATGCAACAACACAAGGACAGTTTGTAGGAAACAGATCATCCCCCTTCCTGCTGCTGCTTACGAGCCAGCACTGACTCTGAGGCTTTTATCACAGTGCTGAGCACAAGAAGGCCTCCTGAAACTCATGCTACTCTGTGTTTCCTTTGTTGCTGTCACAGTGGTGTTAGTCAATATGTAACTGCATGGCAGTTATTCAATGCCCGGCATGCAGAGGCTCATTCAGCACACCCAAAGCAGACCTAACGAGGAGGAAAGGCAGCAAAGCCCTCACCCAGCCAGGCCACGCACTGGTACGTCTCCAGCATCACGTCCCGGTAGAGCGCTCGCTGCGCAGGGTCCAGCAGCGCCCACTCCTCCCTGCTGAAATACACGGCCACCTCCGCAAAGCTCACGGGCTCCTGCAAGCAAAGAGGCTCCTTGCTGGCAACAGCCAAGGCCCAGGGAAGCAGCTCGCACACGACACAAACTCCCGTCCCAGCCGCTTCTCCGGCCCCAGCACACGCATGCTGGCTGAGGGCACCTCCCTCTCCCCCTGCATTCACATCCCTCGCCCCTTGGCCTCTCCTGCCTGCTTCCCACAGCCCCTACCTGACACCGATGTGCTGTGGCCATTTGCTGCTCTCCTGCAGCCTGGGATGATCACGCCTGGAAGGCACAAGCTGAACTGGAGCCTGCAGGGACAAGAGAAAGGGCAGGGCAGCTGGCAGGCAACGCAGCAGTCCCTGTCCCAGCCCAGCCCTCCCCAGCCCATCTGCAGGGCACTGCCTCTGGGATGGCACACCAGGCCTGGCACAGGAAGACAACCAGCAACAGCACTGCTAACGCTCTGGCTCAAAGAGATGAACCATCACAAAGCTGTCTCAAACTGCGGGGCTGAGAGAACTCATAGCTGACACTCACTTCGACAGCTGAGGGCACACGGACTGCGTGCCTAAAAACAAAGCATGGCAAGGAGTCGGTCATCTCACCCCAAAACAGGGAGCAGCCAAAGCACCCCTCGAGATCTCCTGCACAGCAGCGCGCTGCACGACAGGATCTGCCCTCGAGCAGGGATGGCTCTCGAGGGTCACACCTGCACAGAGATCCCTCGCAGCTTGATGTCGAGACTCCTTCTTGATACAGATCTTCTCTATTAGACTCGTGGTTACTTTGGAGCTTTGTGAGTTTCTCTAATGATATGTCTTAGTGTGACTGGGAACATAGGATTCCTCCCACATAAAGCCTTGGCTAAGCCAGGGACTCAGAGTGGACCCAGCCATATCCAAGCTCCTTACCTTTGTGCCTTGAGAAGGCTAGGTCGGATGTGGGAGCACTCTGAGCCTTGGGACTCCTTGAGCCAGTGTCAATCCAACTCGGTTCTGGGAAGCTGAGCGTGCAGTTCCGGCAGCAGTGTTAGGATTACCAATGGAAATGGAAGCAACTGTTGTGCATCAAACTGTCACAGCCAGTGTTGGCTCCCAGGTGAGAAACGTATGTCACACATTCACTCTGCAATCATACATTGCCACAAAACGCTGTTCCCAACCCCCACAGAAACAGGGAGGCTGCTGTGCATGTACTTCATGCAGCTGCTCACCTCCGTGAATCAAAAACCACCGACGTTCCCCAATACTCCTTTTCTGCTGCGGCACAGGCTGGAAGTTCTGATGTTACAGCACATTTGGACAAACAACAAAGATCTCTCATTCTCACCCACAATCCTTTAGGCCACACTTACGGGGCTTTTACTGTTGACCTCCTTTGCAAAATGCAAAAGGAGAAGTGGCCTCAACGGATGAAGAGAAGGCTGAGGTACTGAATGAGTTCTTGGCCTCAGTCTCCACTGGCAGCCAGGACTCCAGTATTTCTCACCTCCCTGAGCCCTGCATCCCTAAACCTCCAGCTGGGGACCGGGGGAGTAAAT
Organism: Gallus gallus; assembly: GCF_016699485.2. Taxonomy (NCBI): domain Eukaryota; kingdom Metazoa; phylum Chordata; class Aves; order Galliformes; family Phasianidae; genus Gallus; species Gallus gallus. The sequence continues at coordinate 24,756 of NW_024095944.1, read as the reverse complement.
CCCTCCCCACTGTAACTCGGACTGCAAGTCCGACACCGCCTCATCAGACTGAATGCAGAAGTTTGCTGGAGACACCCAGCTGAGCGCTGCGGTTGACACGGTGGAAGGAAGGGATGCCATCCTGAGGGACCTCAACAGGCTTGAAAGGGGGGCCCAGGGTGAACCTCATGAGGTTCAACACCGCAAAGTGCAAGGTTTGGCACTGGCGCCCGAGGAATCCCAGGCATACATACAGACTGGGAGGAGCAGTCCTTGGAGAGCAGCCCTGCAGAGAAGGACCTGGGGGTTCTGGGAGGATGAAAAACTTCACATGAGCCAGTAGTGTGCTCTTGCAGCTTGGAAAGCAAACGGCATCCTGGGCTCCAGCAGCAAAACGGGTGGCCAGCAGGGACAGGGAGCTGATTGTCCCTCTCTACTCTGCCCTCCGGAGGCCCCATCCTGGAGTACTGTGCGCAGGCCTGGAGCCCCCAAGTACACAAAGGAGAGAGAGCTGGTGGAGAGGGTGCAGAGGAGGGCCACAAAGATGATCAGAGGGCTACAAAGACAGGCTGAGGGAGCTGGGCTTGTTCAGCTTGGAGAAAAGAAGGCTGAGGGGTGACCTCATTGCAGCCTTCCAGGACCTAAAGGGAGCCCATAAACAGGAGGGGAGGGGAGGCAACTCTGTGAAAGGGCAGATAAGCAGCAGCACAAGGGGAAATGGTTTGAAGCTGAAGGAGGGCAGATGCAGGTTGGGTGTCAGGGGGAAGTTCTTTACTCTGAGAGCGGTGAGGTGCTGGAACAGCTGCCCAGAGAGGCTGTGGATGCCCCGTCCATCCCTGGAGGTGTTCAAGGCCGGGCTGGATGGGGCCCTGGGCAGCCTGGGCTGCTATGAAACATGGAGGTCGGTGGCCCTGATAGCAGCAGCGGGGTTGGAGCTTCATGAACCGCGAGGTCCCTTCCAACCCGGGCCATGGTGTGATCCTCCGCTCTTCCTCCCCAGCAGCACCCAAATGGATGGCAAATGGAAACGCCGTGCCCACGCTGCCACGGGGTGAGGGAGGAAAGGGTGACGCGCTCCGCCCCGCTCCGCCTCACCTGCTCTGCTGGGAAGAGGCGGCCGTTCTCCTGGAAGCGGCACCGACGGCTCCGTCTCTGCCCACAGGGCTGAGCGCCGTCCCGGGATGAGCCGGGAGCAGCAGCCCTGAGGCGACACAGCGGCAACGGCGCCGCTCGGAGAGACCTCCAGTGGAGGGGTGGGGAGGGGAGAAGAGGAGAGCAGGAGAGGGGAGGGCAGGGCAGGGCAGAGCGGGGCGTGGGGGACACAGAGCAGCGGAGCCAAGCGAAGGCTGAGTCCCGTCCCGTCCCGCCCCGCCGGAAGACACGCCGTCCGTGGCCGTGAGGGAAGAGGAGTTCCGGGCTCAGTTGGGCTGGGACGACCGGCGGGGCTGGGCCGCTGGCCGGGCGGGTGGCCGCCACTGGGTTTGGGCAGTGTGGCACACAGCATTTGGTTGCGTTTCATTGGTAACAAAAAGCACCTCACCGCCTTCCTTAAGGAGGGTCTGTGTACGTGTAGTTCTGTCTCCGGGCTCCTATCGCTCACGTGCTGAGCAGTCCTTTCTCGGCCAGGCAGCCCCGTCCCTTGTGGGCACTGCTCTTTGTTCTCCGGGCCGTGCACCTTCTCCCCGGTGGGGGGAGGGGAAGGAATGTGTGGGTGGGGGGATGTTGGCTGGATCTGAGTGAGGAGGAGTTGAGGTACCGCCTCCCCTCCCCTCCCCATTTCTGGCCTACCACCACACAAGCAATAGCCTTTTACTTATATACTGAGTATGCGTTATTGGGGAAGGTTTATCTAGAGGACGAGCAATGCAAAGTACCAGAAAACCCTGCTAAAGTAGAAAGACCCCTGAAAAGAGGTATTAATTGTAATAAAGGACCCAAATGGTAGCAGAGGCCATGAAATTAACAGAATTCTTATCTTGTTCTGATTGGGGAACAACATTCAATTCCCACACTCCCACCACCCAGGCAATAGCCTTCCCTTTTTCACAACTCACTCCAGTCTCTTTTGCCACGTCCTTTAGCCATCCCACACTATAGCCATCACTCTATCACCCATGGAAGGTCATAAAGCAGGTGTGTGTATTGCGGCACCGGCTGCCAGAGGGATATCTCCTCCTTACTCGCACATCATGGAATGAGGCCACTGCACGTTTCTAGGCGTAGGGTACTGCTCCTATTCCCAGGACATCGGTTACATTTGCATTGGATGTCCCCCTCCTCTGAGCAGTCGTCCTAGAATATGGGGAGGGTCTGTGGGCCCATCAGGTGGTCGCTGGATGAGGGCAGTTGCAAAACCTTTAGGGGGTTGCATTGTGTCACAATAGCAGCTCTGCCTTCTTATCTTCACGGGATTCTCACCCATTATATAGCAAACAGCGGCTCTACTTACCTTCACACGCCTTCAAGGACCTCGCATTCCTATGGTTCCTGCGCTCCTCCCTAAAGGCTGCAAACAACATTACAGTTTCCTCGATTCAGCGGCATTAATGCTAAGCAATTTGATTCAGTAGTTGTTCAGTCTGTTAGGTTTGTTTCCCGTTATTCTCATTGGATAAGACTGCTTTTTCTTACCAATCCCCTGACGCTGTGTGGGACTGTCCCCGCGCTCCGGGAGGCTCTCGTTTCCCCCGGGACAGGAGCAGCGGTTCCCAGGTGAGTTGCAGCCCGGGTTGGGCTCCGAGGGGCACAGGAAGGGGTTGGATCTGGGACAGCGAGGAAGTGAGCAGAGGAGCTCAGTGTGCTCTGCTGCCCAATTGGGCTTCTGGAACGCAACACAGCTGGGACTGCATTTCTTCCTCTGGGCCACGGGAGGCACGAGATGACCTCACATTTCTTCCTCTGGGCCACAGGAGACATGAGATGACCTCACTGCGCAGCTCTGCACACATGGATCCATGGAAGCCTTCAACTCAGTTTCCCTTCAGAGACCCAGCAGGCAACATCTGTCCCCACAAAGGGAGCGCAGACTGCGTGCTCAGCTGAATGGGAAGCATTCTCGGTGCAGGTGGGTTCAGCTGGCACGCACCCAGCGTGTGCCTTCAGGCCCTGCGCTGTCAGATGGGGTGGGCCGAGGGCTGAAATACTGGCAGCAGAATGTTCAGCTCTGCCCAGCAGGGAGAAGAGCTGCGAAGGCGAGGGGAGGAACGGCTGCAAGGTATTTCTGTCCTTGGCTGGCTGGCTGGCTGGCAGCTGGGACTGGAAGCAGCTACACTGCAGTTCTCACTGCTAAGGGAGAAGGAGGACAGGGGTAAACACACCCATAGTGGAAGCCCTCCCGCTGAGTCCCGAGGCTCAGAGCGTGCTCCGTTGTGCCCCAGCTGTTGAAGCAGGGCTCTGCTATCAGTTCTTTCAGTGCCCGTTTTCAGACTGATTTATGGCAATTAATGTGTTTTCGCCAGAGTGTTACCTGTTGTGTTGTGCATTGTCTTCCTGTGCAGGGCCTTGTGAGCAAGGCCAGGCTGAAGAAGGGAGCTGCGGGAAGAAGCTGGAGGAGGACGTGAGGGGGAGAAGGGCCTTGTGAGCAGGATGTGTCTCTCTCCCTATCCACACTACAGTCACTCACATTTGCATCAGCCGTAGCAAGTGGGAAAAGCAGCTACACTGGTACTATCCCAGTGCCATTCACTTCCATTTCTGTCTTTAAGTGGGCTTCATTTCCGTGCCTGGCCACGGATGAGACAGCTGAGTTGTTGTTCTTAGAATTTGTTCTCATACTCAGTGCGTACTGAAGACAGGCATTGAGTGCCTATGGAGAGGTCTCCTGTCCTCAGGTTAACAAGAGTGGCACTATCCCTGTATCTATCCGAGTAGCAGCGTGAGCACAGCAGTTGCAGTTGCCATCCCAGGGCTGCTATGAAAAGCAGGGAATCGTCTCGGTGGGGAATTCTGAACAGGTGACGCCTTTCCAAAGAAGGATAAGTCCCCAATGCCTGAATTGTTCTGTCCAGCACCGCTGCTATTCAATAAGTTGCCTACACGGTTCAGTTAGAATTACCAGCACAGCAGCAGTAGGTGGTGGTCTGACCGTCACAGGCTGGTTTGGCTGCAGTGGTGTCAGATACTCTCTCTTCTCAGGAGAAGAAAAAATACTCTCCGTTTGGCAGGATGTTTTGTTGTTTGATTTTTGTGTTTGTTTCAAGTAAGCCATCCCATTTATTTGAGGTGTGCGTACCATCCCATTAACGCCTTCCAGTTCTTCACTTCCTTACCTGAGCAATGTGAGCCATTATTGTAGAGGAAATGGACCTGGGGGTATTGATTGATGCTAGACTGAACGTGAGCCAGCAGTGTTGCCAGAAATATTGTGGAATATTTTTTGGTCGTTTTTGATTCAGGGAGGAGTGGTGCAGTTCTCCTTTGCTTTATATGTTACTTCCAAACCTGACACTATGCTGATAACAGTTTTATATTTATGGATATAATACAGCAGTGCAGCAGTGATGTAGCAGTGACATAACAAGATTGGAGATGGCAGGATACACTTGGTTGTTTACTGCATAGAGGATAGGGATACAAACACACATACAGGTGGCCCTCCCATTGAGTCAAGGGGCTCAGAGTAGTTTCCTTTCCTATCTCAAGTCAATTCACAATAGGACATAAGCTTAGAGAAGCTCACAAAGCTCCAAAGTAACCATGAGTCTATTACAGGAGATCTGTATCAAGAAGGAGTCTCGACAGCAAGCTGCGAGGGATCTCTGTGCAGCTGTGACCTCGAGAGCCATCCCTGCTCGAGGGCAGATCCTGTCGTGCAGCGTGCTGCTGTGCAGGAGAGCTCGAGGGGTGCTTGGGCTGCTCCCTGTTTTGGGGTGAGATGACCGACTCCTTGCCTTGCTTTGTTTTTAGGCACGCAGTCCGTGTGCCCTCAGCTGTTGAAGTGAGTTTCAGCTATGAGTTCTCTCAGCCCCGCAGTTTGAGACAGCTTTGTGAAGGTTCATCTCCTTCACCCAGAGCGTTAGCAGTGCTGTTGCTGGTTGTCTTCCTGTGCCAGGCCTGGTGTGCCATCCCAGAGGCAGTGCCCTGCAGATGGGCTGGGGAGGGCTGGGCTGGGACAGGGACTGCTGCGTTGCCTCCCAGCTGCCCTGCCCTTTCTCTTGTCCCTGCAGGCTCCAGTTCAACTTGTGCCTTCCAGGCGTGATCATCCCAGGCTGCAGGAGAGCAGCAAATGACCACAGCACATCTGTGTCAGGTAGGGGCTGTGGGAAGCAGGCAGGAGAGGCCAAGGGGCGAGGGATGTGAATGCAGGGGGAGAGGGAGGTGCCCTCAGCCAGCATGCGTGTGCTGGGGCCGGAGAAGCGGCTGGGACGGGAGTTTGTGTCGTGTGTGAGCTGCTTCCCTGGGCCTTGGCTGTTCCCAGCAAGGAGCCTCTTTGCTTGCAGGAGCCCGTGAGCTTTGCGGAGGTGGCCGTGTATTTCAGCAGGGAGGAGTGGGCGCTGCTGGACCCTGCGCAGCGAGCGCTCTACCGGGACGTGATGCTGGAGACGTACCAGTGCGTGGCCTGGCTGGGTGAGGGCTTTGCTGCCTTTCCTCCTCGTTAGGGCTCCTTGGGCTGTGCTGAATGAGCCTCTGCATGCCAGGCCTTGAATAACTGCCATGCAGTTACATATTGACTAACACCACAGTGACAGCACAAAGGAAACACAGAGTAGCATGAGTTTCAGGAGGCCTTCTTGTGCTCAGCACTGTGATAAAAGCCCCAGAGTCAGTGCTGGCTCGTAAGCAGCAGCAGGAAGGGGGATGATCAGTTTCCTACAAACAGCCCTTGTGTTGTTGCATTGCCTGATGCCACCAGCTCCAACTAAGAGATGACTCGCTGGTTACTCCTTTAGAATTTAGGATTTTCCATTCAATTGCCATAAATATTTTGATGCCATGCTCACTGATATATTGTAAGCAAGTAAGCATGCTGTTGTAAAGTTACTTTTAAAGCAAATATGCCTTCATAATTTCCAGAGATGTAAAAGATTTCTTAGCTCCAAAGGAAGCTGTGGCCCCAGTGTCATTCAGGCCCAAATGGTGCTTTCTCCTTGGGGAGGGACACACAGTGGAGATGTTGAACAGTCACTGTGCCGCAATGATGGAAATGCTCTCATCTCCCCTGTTTCTGTCATTGAAGCTCCACTTCCAGCCCCCAAGCCTGGGCTGATCTCCCTGCTTGAAGGAGGGGAAGACCCCTGGATCCCAGATGTGCGTAGCCCTGAGGCCGTGCCAGGAGACCTGAGCCCAGGTGAGTTGCTGGAGGGAGGGAAGGAGGAGGCTGGGGCTGGAAGAGTCCTCTCTGTCTGTGTTTTATTTTGGGCACCGTGTGCAATTTCTGGATTTCCTCTTTCCTCCAGCAGGAACTGGGATTACAGATATACTGGAGGATGTGCAGGAAAGTGGTGTGGCCGAAAGGCGGTGGGGTAGTGCCTGTGTGGGAGAAATCAGAAGGGATGTCGCAGGAGGCCTGGAGCAAGGTCAGGGTGAGCACATCAAGAAGGCACTGGGAAAGCATCTGGAAGAGAAAGGAAGGAGCCCACTGCACTTCAACATAGGTGAAAAGCAGGACGTAGAGCCCAGGAGCAAGGATGTGTGTCAGATGAAAAAGCAGAATCCATGCACTGAGTGTGGGAAAAGCTTGGAAATACCTTCCAGTGTCATTAACCACCAGTGCATGCACGCAACGAAGAGCCTGTACAAGTGCTCTGAGTGTGGGAAGAGCTTCAAACGGAGAGCCAAACTGAAACGTCTCCAATGCATCCATACAGGATGGAGACCCTACAAGTGCTGTGAGTGTGGGAAGAGCTTTAAAAGGAGTTCCCACCTCACCTGCCACCAACGCATCCACACAGGAGAGAGACCCTTTAAGTGCTCTGAGTGTGGGAAGGGCTTCAAAAGCAGTTATGAATTGAAGGTGCACCAGCGCATCCACACAGGAGAGAGACCCTACAAGTGCTCTGCTTGTGAGAAGAGCTTCAAAAGCAATTCTGAATTGAAGCTGCACCAGCACACCCACACAGAGGAGAGACCTTACAAGTGCTCAGAGTGTGGGAAGAGCTTCAGCAGAAGTTCCCACCTCAACTTCCACCGGCACGTCCACACAAGAGAGAGACCCTTTCAGTGTCCTGCGTGTGAGATGACCTTCAGAATCTGTTCTGAATTGAAGTTGCACCAGCGTATCCACACAGAGGATAGGCCCTACAAGTGCTCTGAGTGTGGGAAGTGCTTCAAAAGGAGTTCCCACCTCTCCTGCCACCAGCACATTCACACAGGAGAGAGACCCTTTCAGTGTCCTGAGTGTGGGAAGAGCTTCAAAAGCAGTTCTGCACTGAAGCGCCACCAGCGCATCCACATAGGACAGAGACCCTTTCAGTGTCCGGAGTGTGCAAAGAGCTTTAAACGCAGATCTCATCTCAACATTCACAAGCGCAACCACAAAGCACAACGGCTGTAGAAGCACCCCAAGACTCTGGGAACCTTCAAAAGCAGTTCCAGCCTCGTTAGCGACCGGCACTGCCACAGAAGGTACAGATCCTGCAGAGCCTCAAACTTGTGAGGAGCTTCAGCCAAAACCCCAGCCTGGTTACGACCTGTGGCTTTGTGTTTTGAACCTTACAAATCCCTTGAGTAGAGGAAGAGCTCGGCAGCCAAAATCCATCTTCTTCTCTGCTGCTCTTCTTTCTCCTCTTTGGATGCGAATTCTGCATGTTGCTCTCTGTCAGCTGCAGTCAAGGTGTTGAGCGGACAGTCAAAGGAGAGTCCAGAGTGGGATGTGTCACAGCCACTGGAAACCCTCTGCCAGGTGGCACGTTTCTGCCAGGGCAGTGTGCAAGGACAGTCACCTCTTATCTCCCCTGTAGACACTCACCTGCTGTGGGACAACAGGTGAGGACCCAAAGGAAACCTCAGCTGGGCCGATACGTCGCCAGGAAGGAAGAAATTCTGTCTGCTGGGAGTGTGGGAAGAGCTTCATCTGGAGCTCAACCCTCAGTACACTCCAGAGAACCAACGCCGGGGAGATTCCCTGTGAGTGCCTTGACTGCAGGAAGAGATCCGTCCAGAGCTGGGAGCTCATCACACACCAGTGGATCCACGTGAGGAACCCTACAGATGTGCAGCCCGCAAGAAGAGCTTTGGCCACAGCTCGAACCTGCTGAGGTAGCAGAGTGTCTGCAGTTGGGTGAAGTCCAGGACGTGCCTGCACCAGTGAGTTCACGTGGCAGGAAGCCTTAGCAATGCCTCGAGTGTGAGAAGGGCTTTGTGCAGAGCACGAAGCTCCTCCCTCGCAGGAGATGGCAGTCGTGGCAGAAGTCTACAAACGTCCCATGTGTGGGAAGAGCTTCAACCACAGCTCCCAGCTGAGCAAGCACCAGGGGATCCACTCAGGGCAGAGACCATAGATGTGCCTGCACTGCAGGAAGAGCATCATCCAGAGCTCCATCCTCGTTAAGCAATGCCCACTCCACGTGACATGGTGGCCCTGCAAATGCCTCTCCTACAGGAAGAGTTTCTCTCAGGGCTGGCACCTCATTTCTCATGGGGAAAGCTCCAGGAGAGAGAGCTTGAGGATGCCCAAGGATGTGGTAGACCCCTGTGCTTCTCCCCACACAGGAAGAGCTGGCAAAGGAGATGGCATCGCTGGCACCCTCTGCAGAAGGGCCTTAACCCAGGAGCTTCAGATGGCCTTTCCTTGCTTCCCAAAGCAGTTCTCTCAGCATGCCCACGTTCCTCTTCTGCTCTTCCTGCCTGCAGCTTTTTGATGCCATTTCCTTAGGAGAAGCGGCTGTGTGGGGATGTTCTGTGTGTCTGTGTGCGTGTGTTGCTCTCAGTAATTTCTGAGTGCAGTGATGAATGTGAGAGAAGGGTCAGGAGAGCAGTAACGTGGCTCTTGGAGGTTTTCTTTGAATCATCTGTAGTGGAAAGGGAAGGGGGTGAATAAAGTAGCTGAGTTGTTCTGGAGCTTTCTTCACTGTAGTCTTGTTTCTTGTTCTTAAAGGGAATGTCAGCATGTGGAATGAGGAGAGGGATAGGAGAGGGATAATATTCCACCTCTGCACACACTGGAATCAGCACAGCCACAGGCAGAGCTCCCAAGAGATTGACCAGCCCCCGTGGTGCCCATGTGCAAGGCTGTTATGCATTTCTGGTTTTTCATGTTAGAAACATTGAAAGTTGGAGGCCCTGTGTGCTTCAGCATCATCAGCATGTGTGAGACGTGGTGGGAATGGCCCTGTGAGGGGTGTGCTGTGTGTGATGGATGGCTCTGGGCTCTGCAGGCTGGAGATGCAGGGCCGGTGAGATGGGATGGGGTTGCTGTATGTACTGGTGGGCTGGATGGAACGGAGCTTACATTTAGCAATGCCATGGTTGACAGCCTCTGTGTATGGCTTAAGGGACAAGGAAATAAAGTGGATGTCACTGTGGGAGCCTACTCAAAGCCTCTCAGCCTGGACGATGATGCCAATTAATTATTCTTAATTGTTTAAATGTGTATCTCAAGAGGAGCCTCACTTGCCCTAGTGGGTCAGCAGCTTCCCGGAAATTGAGGGGGAATAGCACACAGACAACGAGCTCTGTGGTTTTCATGGCCAACTGATTATATACGACTGTTGAAGTCACTGGGGAGATGCTCGCACATCCACACAGGAGCGCAAGTACTCTTTGGCTTTTTAGGGGACGAAGTATCAGTCAGTGGGCAAAATACAGTGTGAGGGCGATCATTTTGCTTCTCAAATCTTCCTACTGCTGATGTTATCTACAGTGACGATGGCTCACATTCTTTGAGTGAGGAAATGCAAAAGTGAGCCAAATGAGAAGCCAGTGAGTGTTTGGTGTCCCGTACTACCCTCCATCAAATGAGGCAGTAGAAAGAGCAAAAGGTTGACTGTTGGACACTCATCTTAGTGCATCTTAGTGCTTCACTGACCCAGACCTTAGAAGTGATTCTTTCTGCACAAGCTGACAGGTCAGCCCTCGCCTCCTGTGGTAGTGCCGTGGTGCCAGAAACACCCAGCAGGACTCTGTGATCAGTCCGTGCTGTTGTGTCACAAGGAACAAGTAGTGAGACTGCAGAACCATCAGAGTAAGGCAATGCCAGGGTGAGTGCCAGTGCAGGAGTCGAGGTGAGTGTCTGCAGCCTGCAGGGAAAAGGAGGCAAGCGTAGGACTGCATAGAACAGCCTCTGGTGCAGATGGCCAACAGCACTGGGAAGGCTGGAGGGCCCCAACAGGAAACCAAGGTCTTGGTCAGCTTGGCTGCGGCAGTTGTGTCTGCTGCTGATGCTCCGGAGGGCACACGTTGTCCTCGTGACACTGGGGCCTCCTTGTTTCCTTGCAGCCCTGTAGGGAGGCCAGTAGGTGTAGTATCATTCTCCCTCCCAGAACGCTGCCCACCCACATCCCACTGACCGTGGGAGAGCGTTGGGCCATCTGTGAGGGACAGGACCACCTTTCCCAGAGGCTGCAGCTATGGCTTAACCCTTCTGTTTCATCAAACAAACCAAGGGCTTTCCTCAACCTCAAAGCACCTGCACAGGGCCTTTGCCTGCCTGTAATCACGGTCTCCAGTTATCTGCTCTAACACGTCTCTGGGGAGGCTTTGTTGGTAATGGCCCCACAGGGACCAATTAATACTCCAACACTCTCCAACATTTCTGGACAGCATTTTGGCTGCACCTTCACCAGTTGGCTACAGCAGTCTTCTCTCAGTAGCTGAAGCTCAACAGACACCACATACGCTGTGGGGCTCATTACAGTGCTGAAATACCTAACAAGCCATTTCCCTCCAGTCTTCAAGACTTGCTCATGAGGGAGGTCTCAGTGTGGCAGATAAGGTTTTCAAGGAGCACTGTCCAAAAAAGGAGTTGTCATCTGTAAGGGTATTTCTTCTTACAGCAGACACCGAGATGTCACTGAGTGCAGCACAACTCCTGTGACACGGATGGCAGCTCCGTCAGGGAGAGGGAGGTACAGCCAGCATGGGGATAGCATTGTGGGGATCCAAGAGGGAAATGTAGTCAGTGAGAGCTGATAACTGGACAGTGACTGCAACAAAGATGGGAATTAATGCAGGTGGAGGAGAAAGAAGCCAGTGGAAGAGGAGGGATGCAGGGGGCCAGTTGTGTGGTCGGTGCTGGTCCGGCTGGGTGTGGGGGAGGTGTGGGAGGGAGCTGATTCCCCTCCAGGACCCAGGACTACAACCTCAGGATAAGATGCCTCAACTGATTCAGCTGAATCCCGTCCAGGTAGCTGCAGGGAGATGGGGTGTGGGGGGGTGTGGGGAAGGAGCGCCACAGCAGCACAGGGGCCTTCTGCTGCTAGGGGTGCTGCATGGGGCTGGGGGCTCAGAGCTGCACTGCATGCTCAGGGCGTTGCAGAGGGGACTTTTCAGGAAGGAGGACCAAACGTGGGACTTTCTGCCCTGTGTTCATTTTCCTACCCTTCTTCTGAGCTAGCCCCCTTGCATCCTCTCCCACCAAAAAGACACCTCTGCCTTCAGGGCAGCGTGGTCCACGGCATGAAGCGCCTCCTCTGCAGCCAGAGCTCCAGCAGAGCAGAGCTGCATCTCTCCAGGCCTGAGCTCATTTCCTTCTGCAGCGCACGGGGGCTGAGAGCAGCTGCTCGGGGCTGTGGACAGCACAGTCTGTGAGGCTGGGAAGGAGCTGAATTTCTCTGAATGAGATGCCATCACGAGGACACTTGGCTCTCTCTCGAAGAGAGATGTCCTTCCAAGCTGGTGAGCTGCCCTGCGGGATGCACATCTCTCCCATAGCATCTCTGTGTTCCCTGAAAGCCCAGGGAGATGAAGTGGAGAGATGCTAAGAGAGATGTCACATTCTAAAAGTGAAACCAAGCACTCCTGCCACTTCACAATGGGCCCACCTGGGTGGGTCAGGACTGCTTTCTCCAGAGTCCGCGGGCAGAGGCCTCTCCTCTTCCTTACATACTCAAACTCATGGAAAAAAATCTCAAGTCGTGGATCTGAACAGGCATTTTCCTCAGAGAAAGAAAAAGTATCGGATTGATTATATGGCAGGAGGAAGGTCACCAAGGAATGGTACGGGGTTTTGCCAAGGGAAGCCTCACCTAACTTGCCTTTTTCTCTCCTTTGACGATTAGCCATGTCCAGGAGCGGCAGATGCCCAACAGCAGCTCCATCAGCGAGTTCCTCCTCCTGGCGTTGGCAGACACGCAGCCGCTGCAGCTCCTGCACTTCTGGCTCTTGCTGGGCATCTACCTGGCTGCCCTCCTGGGCAACGGCCTCATCAGCACAGCCGTAGCCTGCGACCACCGCCTGCACACCCCCATGTACTTCTTCCTCCTCAACCTCGCCCTCCTCGACCTGGGCTCCATCTCCACCACTGTCCCCAAAGCCATGGCCAATGCCCTCTGGGACACCAGGGCCATCTCCTACACTGCATGTGCTGCCCAGGTCTTTCTGTTCTCATTCTTGTTGTCAGCCGAATTTTACCTCCTCACTCTCATGTCCTATGACCGCTACGTTGCCATCTGCAAGCCCCTGCACTACGGGACCCTCGTGGGCAGCACAGCTTGTGCCAGCCTGGCAGCAGCTGCCTGGGGCACTGGGCTTCTCCATGCTCTGCTGCACACTGCCAATACCTTTTCACTGCCACTCTGCCGAGGCAACACCGTGGACCAGTTCTTCTGTGAAATTCCTCACATTCAAAAGCTCTCTTGCTCGTACCCCTACCTCAGGAATCTCAGTCTTATGACATTCAGCATATTTTTGTTTTCGGGGTGTTTTGTTTCCATGGTGCTTTCTTACGTGCAGATCTTCAGGGCTGTGCTGAGGATGCCCTCCGTGCAGGGACGGCACAAAGCCTTTTCCACGTGCCTCCCTCACCTGGCCGTGGTCTCCCTCTCTATCAGCACTGGCCTCTTTACCTACCTGAAGCCCCATTCCATCTCCTCCCCAGCCATGGATGTGTCGGTGGCAATTCTGTACTCGGTGGTGCCTCCAGCAGTGAACCCCCTCATCTACAGCGTGAGGAACCAGGCACTGAAGGGTGCCATCTGGGAACTGTTGTTATGGATGTTTTCCAGTAATCACAAAGACTCCATCTCTCTCCGCAGGTGACTTCTAATGTATCCCACTCTAAGCTTGTGCTCGGTTGTTTTCCATTAGTATGTTTCTTTCTTTCATACAGCCTACAGCATACTTTCATGCAGCAAAGGAAGTACATGGGCAAGTACAAAGTGTTCTGGGGGGTCCTGAAATGTGTGTTTGATACAAAGAGAAGATCTCGTGTTCAGAGGTTCTCCACTGTGGAAAGGGGATTTAGCTGGGGGTCCTGAGGGAATAAGAGCCGGCCGTGAGCCAGCACTGCGCTCCTGTAGCCTGGGTGGCCAATGGTACAACAGAGGGGTGTCCAGCAGGGACAGGGAGGTGATCGTCCTCCTCTACTCAGCCCTTGTAAGGCTCCATCTGGAGCGCTGTGTCCAGGCCTGGGGAAACCAGCGCAAGGAAGACATGGAGCTGTTGGAGCAGGTCCAGAGGAGTGCCACAAAGATAATCAGAGGGCTGATGAAAGACTGTGGGAGTTGGGATTGTTTAGCTTGGAGAAGGGAGGGTCCGGAAAGACCTCATTGCGGTCTTGTGATACTTGAAAGGAGCTTACAGGCAGGAGAAGGGCTGACTTTTTATGCTGGAAGATAGCGATAGGACAAGGGGCAATGGAGTTAAACTGAACGAGGGGAGGTTTATGTTGGATGTTGTGAAGAGATCCTCCACGCAGAGGGTGGTGAGGCACTGGAAGAGGCTGCCCAGAGCATTTGTGGATGCCTCATCAGTGGAGGTGAGTGGAGTGGCCAGGCTTGATGTGTTCCTGGCAGTCTGGTCTTGCGGTTGGCAAGCCTGCCCACAGCACGGGTTTGGAACTAGATGATCCTTCTGATCCTTCCAACACAAGCCATTCTGTGATTCTATGATTCAGTGGATATAACTTGGACTTAATGAAATCTACTTTGACAGAACTATGCCTCTTGCTTTCCTTTGCTGTCAATTAACCATATCCATCTGTTGGAGGTTTCCTGCGTGTCAGGAAGCTGGGAATTGGTGCCTAGTGCTAACTCTAACCCATAGACTAAACCTTTAATCTAACCCTAACCCCAACCCTAACTCCTAAGCCATAACTCCAACTCCTAACCTTAAAGTCTAACCTTAACCCTTTCTTGTCCTAAACTTCAACCTAAACTCAAACTCTTCCCCCTAAACACTAACCCTCATCACAGCCCTCGCCCTAACACTAACTCAAGTGCTAGCACTTCACCTAACGCTAAATCTAATCCTTAGTGCTAGCCCCAGCCCTAACTCTTCTTTTTAACCTCACCCTAACACTCAACCCTGTCCCTGACCCTCCGGTTGGTTGGCAGCTGGTTATCAGGTGGGGTAAATCAGGCTGCTGCTCTTTCAAGTCACTTCCCAAGATGGATGGAATTCTCAGCATGAGTCGGACACAACATGTTGACATACAAACGTTTCATAAGGGCTGCTCATCAAGGCGCTGTCATAGAGAAGAAGTCTCGCCGTGAAGTCTGGAGAATTCCGGAAGATCCTAACAAGCACTGGAAGATCCAGGCAGGCTTCTGAAGCGCAAGCAGTCCGGGAAGCACAGTTGGCAGTACGTAAGTCAGGGAGGGAGGATTGGGGGATATCTGTGAGAAGTAAAGTGATGGCTGAAGGCCTTAGTAAGTCACTGCAACCGTATGTGAGCCCAGAAATTGAGAGGAAAATGCATCTGGAAGTGAATAAGGAGGAAGAGACTTATCCTGGGAACACGGCAGGAAGGAAGGCCCCTCCTGTGCTGATCAGGGGAAAATGACAAGTTTCTATCTGGTGCGCGTGGCTCTGCATGTGGGATGTGGCATATTTGCTGCGGGCAGCAATTGTGCTCAGCCATGCCTATCAGGTAGCTGACCTGGTTCTTCTCCTCCCTTTTCCCTCCCTTGAGTACACGTGAGTGCACTTCCAGCAGCATTCACGACTGTGGAGGAAGCCCAATTCTCCTGCAGTGTTGGCTCAGCGCTGCAATGGAAGAGGGAAGAGTTTGTGAGACACGGGGGAGTACAGGGCCAGCGCTTGGCCATGCTGCTGAATGAAGCACAGCTGGATCAAGCCCTGAGTCAAGGTGCCAGGCAAGAACCAAAACAGCTGTAGCGACAAATCTCTGTGTAATAAATGCGTCATAAAGAACTCCTCCTTTTCAGAGTTTTGAGGGTTGTCTATAAATCCTCGTCATTTATTTTTCATAAGCCACGGACATATAGCAGCAAGATATCGACTCTTACATTTTATCTCCACGTAGACTTATAAAACCATTAAAAACAAAATCTGTTGTAAGTGACCTTCAGAGATCATCTAGTCCAACTGCCTGACCACTTCAGGGCTAACCAAAAGTGAAAGCACGTCATGCAGGGCTTTATCCAAATGTCCCTTGAGCACCAGAGGTCACGGGGCAAGAACCTGTAAAGGAAGCCTTTCCTGGGGTCTATTTGGAATGGAGTAAGTTGGGAGATGAAAGAGAAGCAGAGGGTTTTTGTGTCCTGACTTGAGACAGCTACTGATGTATGGGCTGCATAGGTAGACAGTGAGCAGCATCAAAATCTGGACAAATGGCCGGACCAGTCGGAGTGGTGGTCAGTGGCACAAGGTTTTGCAGGAGGCCAGTAGCTGCAGGTGTGCTGCAGGGCTTCATAATGGGCCTGGTCCTATTTGACATTGTCATTCATGGTCTGTGATGCTGTTCATCAACAGTGATGCTGTTCCAGACGTATCCCTTAATTCCTTAAAGAATTGATTGGGATCGCCGTCCTGGCTGGGTGGCATGTAGTAGGCAACCACTTTACTTCCTTGTCCCTTAATCAGTGCCCAGAGGCTCTCCACCACCTCACAGCCAACTGTAAGCTCCGTGCAGAGCTCACGTGGGACACCGAGGGCACAGCCTTCTGCTGGCTGGATACAAGTGTTGGTTGAAGCAGACAGGACAAAGCCCTCCCTCCATGCCCCCCTGGGTGAACGCCCATCCCCAGAATGGCAGTCCCTCTCCTCCATACCCCCCTCTGAAATGCTCCTGTTCCTGCAGACGGGGCGCTGCCCTCACAACTCTGCAGGGACTCATGTCTGCAACAGAAGGACTTTCCCCACAGCAGAGGGAAAGCAGGGAAGTTCAGGAGGAGGGGAAAAAAATGGAGTTTTCTAACCCTTAGTGCAACAAAACATGACGTGTGACAAAACAGTGGGGGACATCAGCAGTTCAAGTGATTTTTCAGGGAGTAAAAGTGGGAAAACTTCTTCATTTTTATTTCCTATTCACGGAAAACCTGCTCATTGCTTCTGAGCA
Source organism: Gallus gallus (assembly GCF_016699485.2). NCBI lineage: Eukaryota > Metazoa > Chordata > Aves > Galliformes > Phasianidae > Gallus > Gallus gallus. The sequence continues at coordinate 8,381 of NW_024095944.1, read as the reverse complement.
CATGGTGATGTAAAAGAAAAACAGAATAGTGAGAATGCTTGTTTTCCTAAAAGGAAAGAGGAGACACGTGACTGATGCCACTTGACAGGAATTAGTGGATGCATCTTAAAAGTAAATCATCCCAGCTCCCGGCTGGGCTGCTGCCTCCTGTTGCCGGGGATCCCCTCGCCTCCCAGCTGCTAGTTTCCTCCCCACGCATTGGGCTCCTCCAACCCCCAGGGCCCTGCTGTACCTCTCCTTCACCAGACCAGGCCCCAGCTCCCTGGCATGGAGGAAGCAGCGCTCCTCGGTACTGCAATCATCATCTCCTTGCAGCTTGCTGGGACGTCAGGGAGCCTTTACAGAACCTCACCTGAGGACATGGGCAAGCTCCTGATGGCTTCACTAGCTCACCAAAACCAGCCTCCACTTCCTGCAAACTGCATTCCAAGCACAGCAGCTCTAGCTGAGCCCAGCAAATGTGAAGGCCCTGCTGCAGAAGGGCCAGCACATTGCTCAGACACACCTTCCCAAGGTCAAAGCAAAAACCTTCAAGGTCAAAGGGGAGCTCTCATGTGGACTAACATGGATTTTTTTTACCCTTTAACAAGGATTGAGCTCTGGATGAAGCTCTTCCTGCAGTGCAGGCACTTCTACGGTCTCTGCCCTGAGTGGATCTCCAGCCTGCAGAGCCCAGAGCCATCCATCACACACAGCACACCCCTCACAGGGCCATTCCCACCACGTCTCACACATGCTGATGATGCTGAAGCACACAGGCCCTCCAACTGTTGTAGCAGTTGCCACACTCACAGCACTTGTATGGTCTCACCTCTGTGTGGGTTTGCTGGTGCTGCTTCAACTCAGAACTGCTTTTGAAGCTCTTCCCACACTCAGAGCACTTGCAGGGCCTCTCCCCTGTGTGGATGCGCTGGTGCAGCTTTAACTCGGATCTTCTTTTGAAGATATCCCCACACTCGGGACACTGAACTGGTCTCTCCTCTGTATGGATGCGCTGCTGCAGGTTCAGTTCAGAACAGATTTTGAAGGTCTTTGCACACGCAGAACACTGAAAGGGTCTCTATCCTGTGTGGATGTGCTGATGGCAGGTGAGGTGGGAACTCCTTTTGAAGCTCTTTCCACACTCAGAGCACTTGTAGGGTCTCTCCTCTGTGTGGGTACGCTGGTGCAGCTTCAGTTCTGAATTGCTTTTGAAGCTCTTCCCACAGGCAGAGCACTTGTAGGGCCTCTCCCCTGTGTGGATGCGCTGGTGCAGCTTTAACGCAGATCTTCTGCTGAAGCTCTTCCCACACTTGGGACACTGAAAAGGTCTCTCTTCTGTGTGGGTGAACTGGTGCTGCTTCAATTCACAACTACTTTTGAAGCTCTTCTCACAAACGGGACACTTGTAGGGTCTCTCCCCTGTGTGGATGCGCTGGTGCACCTTCAATTCACAACTCCTTTTGAAGCCCTTCCCACACACAGAGCACATAAAGGGTCTCTCTCCTGTGTGGATGCGTTGGTGGCAGGAGAGATGGGAACTGCTTTTGAAGCTCTTGCCACACTCAGGGCATTTAAAAGGTCTCTCTCCTGTGTGGATGCGTTGGTGGCAGGTGAGGTGGGAACTGCTTTTGAAGCTCTTCCCACACTCACAGCACATGTAGGGCCTCCATCCTGCGTTACTGCGTTGGAGGCGTTTCAGTTTGGATCTCTGTTCGAAGTTCTTCCCACACTCAGAGCACTTGTACAGGCTCTTCGTTGCGTGCATGCACTGGTGGTTAATGACACTGGAATCTATTTCCAAGCTTTTCCCACACGCACTGCATGGATTCTGCTTTTTTATCAGACACACATCCTTGCTCCTGGGTCCTTCCGCCTGCTTTTCACCTATGTTGAAGTCCAGTGGGCTCCTTCCTTTCTCTTCCAGATGCTCTCCCAGTGCCTTCTTGATGTGCTCACCCTGACCTTGCTCCAGGCCTCCTGGGACATCCCTTCTGATTTCTCCCACACAGGCACTACCCCACCGCCTTTCGGCCACACCACTTTCCTGCACATCCTCCAGTATATCTGTAATCCCAGTTCCTGCTGGAGGAAAGAGGAAATCCAGAAATTGTACACGGTGCCCAAAATAAAACACAGACAGAGAGGACTCTTCCAGCCCCAGCCTCCTCCTTCCCTCCCTCCAGCAACTCACCTGGGCTCAGGTCTCCTGGCACGGCCTCAGGGCTACGCACATCTGGGATCCAGGGGTCTTCCCCTCCTTCAAGCAGGGAGATCAGCCCGGGTTTGGGGCCTGGAAGTGGCGCTTTGATGACAGAAATATGGAGATGAGAGTGTTCCCCTGATTCTGGTGTAGGTGCTTGCCCAAAAACTTTGCAGTGTGTCCATCCCCACGGTAAATGATAGCGGGCAACCACGTATACTTTAGAACATTTACTTCAATATTTTCCCAACTGCTCTACGCTCAAGGCTTCAAAAGTGTTGATGGGATAGGAATAGAGAGCCAATAAATGCTAAAGGAGTAACCTGGGAGTGAACTGGCTGCTGGAGCTGGGGGCATCATGCAATTCAGCAACACAAGGGCTGTTTGCAGAAAGCTGATCCTCCTCCTCCAGGCTGCTGCCTGCTTGCCAGCACTCACCCAGGGGCTTTTAACAGAGTGTTGAGCACACTAAGCCCTTAAAACCTCACACATCTCTGTCTGTCGTTTCTTGCGATTATTGTGGTATTGGTCAAGAAGTAACTGCAGAGAGATTATTCTAGGCTCAGCATGCAGAGGCTCATTCAGCACAGCCCAAGGAGCCCTAACGAGGAGGAAAGGCAGCAAAGCCCTCACCCAGCCAGGCCACGCACTGGTACGTCTCCAGCATCACGTCCCGGTAGAGCGCTCGCTGCGCAGGGTCCAGCAGCGCCCACTCCTCCCTGCTGAAATACACGGCCACCTCCGCAAAGCTCACGGGCTCCTGCAAGCAAAGAGGCTCCTTGCTGGGAACAGCCAAGGCCCAGGGAAGCAGCTCACACACGACACAAACTCCCGTCCCAGCCGCTTCTCCGGCCCCAGCACACGCATGCTGGCTGAGGGCACCTCCCTCTCCCCCTGCACTCACATCCCTCGCCCCTTGGCCTCTCCTGCCTGCTTCCCACAGCCCCTACCTGACACGGATGTGCTGTGGCCATTTGCTGCTCTCCTGCAGCCTGGGATGATCACGCCTGGAAGGCACAAGTTGAACTGGAGCCTGCAGGGACAAGAGAAAGGGCAGGGCAGCTGGGAGGCAACGCAGCAGTCCCTGCCCCAGCCCAGCCCTCCCCAGCCCATCTGCAGGGCACTGCCTCTGGGATGGCACACCAGGCCTGGCACAGGAAGACAACTAGCAACAGCACTGCTAACGCTCTGGCTCAAAGAGATGACCCATCACAAAGCTGTCTCAAACTGCGGGGCTGAGAGAACTCATAGCTGACACTCACTTCAACAGCTGAGGGCACACGGACTGCGTGCCTAAAAACAAAGCATGGCAAGGAGTCGGTCATCTCACCCCAAAACAGGGAGCAGCCCAAGCACCCCTCGAGCTCTCCTGCACAGCAGCGCGCTGCACGACAGCATCTGCCCTCGAGCAGGGATGGCTCTCGAGGTCACAGCTGCACAGAGATCCCTCGCAGCTTGATGTCGAGACTCCTTCTTGATACAGATCTTCTGTATTAGACTCGTGGTTACTTTGGAGCTTTGTGAGTTTCTCTAATGATATGTCTTAGTGTGACTGGGAACATAGGATTCCTCCCACATAAAGCCTTGGCTAAGCCAGGGACTCAGAGTGGACCCAGCCATATCCAAGCTCCTTACCTTTGTGCCTTGAGAAGGTTACGTCGGATGTGGGAGCACTCTGAGCCTTGGGACTCCTTGAGCCAGTGTCAATCCAACTCGGTTCTGGGAAGCTGAGCGTGCAGTTCCGGCAGCAGTGATAGGATTACCAATGGAAATGGAACCAGCTGTTGTGTATCAAACTGCCACAGCCAGTGTTGGCTCCCAGGTGAGAAACGTATGTCACACATTCACTCTGCAATCATACATTGCCACAAAACGCTGTTCCCAACCCCCACAGAAACAGGGAGGCTGCTGTGCATGTACTTCATGCAGCTGCTCACCTCCGTGAACCAAAATCCACCGACGTTCCCCAATACTCCTTTTCTGCTGCGGCACAGGCTGGAAGTTCTGATGTTATAACATATTTGGACAAAAAACAAAGATCTCTCATTCTCACCCACAGTCCTTTAGGCCACACTTACGGGGTTTTACTGTTGACCTCCTTTGCAAAATGCAAAAGGAGAAGTGGCCTCAACGGATGAAGAGAAGGCTGAGGTACTGAATGAGTTCTTGGCCTCAGTCTCCACTGGCAGCCAGGACTCCAGTATTTCTCACCTCCCTGAGCCCTGCATCCCTAAACCTCCAGCTGGGGACCGGGGGAGTAAATCCCTCCCCACTGTAACTCGGACTGCAAGTCCGACACCGCCTCATCAGACTGAATGCAGAAGTTTGCTGGAGACACCCAGCTGAGCGCTGCGGTTGACACGGTGGAAGGAAGGGATGCCATCCTGAGGGACCTCAACAGGCTTGAAAGGGGGGCCCGGGTGAACCTCATGAGGTTCAACACCGCAAAGTGCAAGGTTTGGCACTGGGGCCCGAGGAATCCCACCCATACATACAGACTGGGAGGAGCAGTCCTGGAGAGCAGCCCTGCAGAGAAGGACCTGGGGGTCCTGGAGGATGAAAAACTTCACGTGAGCCAGCTGTGTGCTCTTGCAGCTTGGAAAGCAAACGGCATCCTGGGCTCCAGCAGAAAAGGGGTGGCCAGCAGGGACAGGGAGCTGATTGTCCCTCTCTACTCTGCCCTCCGGAGGCCCCATCTGGAGTACTGTGCGCAGGCCTGGAGCCCCCAGTACACAAAGGAGACAGAGCTGGTGGAGAGGGTGCAGAGGAGGGCCACAAAGATGATCAGAGGGCTACAAAGACAGGCTGAGGGAGCTGGGCTTGTTCAGCCTGGAGAAAAGAAGGCTGAGGGGTGACCTCATTGCAGCCTTCCAGGACCTAAAGGGAGCCCATAAACAGGACGGGAGGGGAGGCAACTCTGTGAAAGGGCAGATAACAGCAGCACAAGGGGAAATGGTTTGAAGCTGAAGGAGGGCAGATGCAGGTTGGGTGTCGGGGGGAAGTTCTTTACTCTGAGAGCGGTGAGGTGCTGGAACAGCTGCCCAGAGAGGCTGTGGATGCCCCGTCCATCCCTGGAGGTGTTCAAGGCCGGGCTGGATGGGGCTCTTCCTCCCCAGCAGCACCCAAATGGATGGCAAATGGAAACGCCGTGCCCACGCTGCCACGGGGGGAGGGAGGAAAGGGTGACGCGCTCCGCCCCGCTCCGCCTCACCTGCTCTGCTGGGAAGAGGCGGCCGTTCTCCTGGAAGCGGCACCGACGGCTCCGTCTCTGCCCACAGCGCTGAGCGCCGTCCCGGGATGAGCCGGGAGCAGCAGCCCGGGAGGCGACACAGCGGCAACGGTGCCGCTCGGAGAGACCTCCAGGAGAGGGGAGGGGAGGGGAGAAGAGGAGAGCAGGAGAGGGGAGGGCAGGGCAGGGCAGAGCGAGGCGTGGGGGACACAGAGCAGCGGAGCCAAGCGAAGGCTGAGTCCCGTCCCGTCCCGTCCCGCCCCGCCGGAAGACACGCCGTCCGTGGCCGTGAGGGAAGAGGAGTTCCGGGCTCAGTTGGGCTGGGACGACTGCCTGGGCCGGGCCGCTGGGTTTGGGCAGTGTGGCACACAGCATTTGGTTGCGTTTCATTGGTAACAAAAAGCACCTCACCGCCTTCCTTAAGGAGGGTCTGTGTACGTGTAGTTCTGTCTCCGGGCTCCTATCGCTCACGTGCTGAGCAGTCCTTTCTCGGCCAGGCAGCCCCGTCCCTTGTGGGCACTGCTCTTTGTTCTCCGGGCCGTGCACCTTCTCCCCGGTGGGGGGAGGGGAAGGAATGTGCGGGTGGGGGGATTTTGGTTGGATCTGAGCGTGGAGGAGTTGAGGTACTGCTTTCCCTTCCCTTCCCTTCCCTTCCCTTCCCTTCCCTTCCCTTCCCTTCCCTTCCCTTCCCTTCCCTTCCCTTCCCTTCCCTTCCCTTCCCTTCCCTTCCCTTCCCTCTTGTGTCCCTTTCTAAGCTATTCTTGGAAATATCCAAATAATTTTTCAGGACAGTATCTCTGTGAAAGCAGATTTTATTCCCAATTGCAGTGGCAGGCATCCCACAAGCAGAAGAGCGTGCTTATGGGTATGGACATGACAGCTTTTGTACCTTGTTTCCCCCCCCACACACCCCTTGCCTCCCCTGTTTCCCCACTGGCTGGGTGCTCCAGGTTCACAATCTTATCAAAAGGTTTACATTTGTTAATCACTTGTTAATTTGTGTGTCATGTGGTGTCAGTCAGTAGCAGTCCTTTTGTCTCTAACATGTCTCAGTACCCTTCTCATTCGTACTGATGTGGTGATTTTCTTCAGAGTCTTTGTTAGACAAAGAGTATGGAGGGAGGTGCCAGATGTTCCTCAATATGTTCTTCAGGCACTCCCTAAGGAGTTGTCCTTTTAATTTGTGCAGGACGTTCTTGCAATGTGTGTGACATATATTTTTTTTTCATGCAGTCTATACATAAGTTGTTACTGGCATATATATGTATGCTGTTAATTGTTCAACTTCTCCTTTAATTCTCTGTTGCTCAGGCCCTGTCTATCCAGCACCAAAAGCTAGCAGTTTTCCAACATCAAGGGGTTTGTGATTTGCAAAGATATCTATTACGTCTACCTGGCCTTTAACTGAAGGCCCAGATGTGTTTCAGAAAGCTGGACAGACAGGAGCTTCAGTCTTTGTGCTTGTAACTTACTCCATCTACCTAATCTCGATGGATATCTCTATATCTATATGTATGTATATACTATTTTACTTATATACTGAGTATGCGTTTCTGGGGAAGGTTTATCTAGAGGACGAGCAATGCAAAGTACCAGAGAACCCTGCTAAAGTAGAAAGACCCCTGAAAAGAGGTATTAATTGTAATAAAGGACCCAAATGGTAGCAGAGGCCATGAAATTAACAGAATTCTTATCTTGTTCTGATTGGGGAACAACATTCAATTCCCACACTCCCACCACACAGGCAATAGCCTTCCCTTTTTCACAACTCACTCCAGTCTCTTTTGCCACGTCCTTTAGCCATCCCACAACAGCTGTGGGAGACTGCAAAGCTCCTCAGCACAGATCTGCCCTTTGGCAGTCAGGCATGCCTTACAGCTCCTCAACACCTCGAGCAAGGAGAGCCATGGAGATTGGGCTGACTGTGTGGACACAATTAGCGGGTAGATTCGAACCATTTGGTTCCCCATCTGTGTCATCCTAGGTATTCCAATCCCACCTATGCAGGTGAGTTTCTACAGGGGAGATAAGAGGTGACTGTCCTTGCACACTGCCCTGGCAGAAACGTGCCACCTGGCAGAGGGTTTCCAGTTGCTGTGACACATCCCACTCTGGACTCTCCTTTGAGTGTCCGCTCAACACCTTGACTGCAGCTGACAGAGAGCAACATGCAGAATTCGCATCCAAAGAGGAGAAAGAAGAGCAGCAGAGAAGAAGAAGGATTTTGGCTGCAGAGCTCTTCCTCTACTCAAGGGATTTGTAAGGTTCAAAACACAAAGCCACAGGTCGTAACCAGGCTGGGGTTTTGGCTGAAGCTCCTCACAAGTTTGAGGTTCTGCAGGATCTGTACCTTCTGTGGCAGTGCTGGTCGCTAATGAGGCTGGAACTGCTTTTGAAGGTTCCCAGAGTCTTGGGGAGCTTCTACAGCCGTTGTGCTCTGTGGGTGCGCTTGTGAGTGTTGAGATGAGATCTGCGTTTAAAGCTCTTTGCACACTCCAGGACACTGAAAGGGTCTCTGTCCTGTGTGGATGTGATGGTGCTGCTTCAATTCAGAACTGCGTTTGAAGCTCTTCCCACACTCAGGACACTGAAAGGGTCTCTCTCCTGTGTGGATGCGATGGTGGCAGGTGAGGTTAGAATTGCTTTTGAAGCCCTTCCCACACTCAGAGCACTTGTATGGTCTCTCCCCTGTGTGGATGCGCTGGTGCAGCTTCAATTCAAACTTTCGTTTTGAAGCCCTTCCCACACTCAGAGCACTGAAAGGGTTTCTCTCCTTTGTGGATACGTTGGTGGCAGGTGAGATGGGAACTGCTGTTGAAGCTCTTCCCACACTCAGGACACTGAAAGGGTCTCTCTCCTGTGTGGATGCGTTGGTGGTAGGTGAGGTGGGAACTTCTGCTGAAGCTCTTCCCACACTCAGAGCACTTGCAGGGCCTCTCCCCTGTGTGGATGCGCTGGTGCAGCTTTAAC